>NW_015386429.1:221925-287576 GCF_001527695.2 Protobothrops mucrosquamatus
AGTGGGCCCAACTTCAAGATACTTGAAAAACTCTGCTTTTAAAAACAAAATGTCAGAGCAGTCTTAATTAAATGTAGAACAATCCCATTAGATGGGGCGTTGTCTTACCTGAACGCCTTTTCTCAGCACGGAGATGGAGAATCCACCAATGGGTAGTAGACTGTATTCCTGCCCAATCAGATCAAGTCAGCCAAAGTTGCCACGCCCGTCCTGGGCCATAGATACCCAGTCTTTGACGCGAGCGTAGCCATTGACTGACAGCAAGACGTTGTGGCTCACCAAACTAACTGACCTTAGGCCTAATGACCTACAAGGGTGGGAGGTGGATTCTCCATCTCCGTGCTGAGAAAAGGCATTCAGGTAAGACAACGCCCCTTCTCCAGCACTTGGAGATGGAGAATCCACCAATGGGACATACCAAAGCCTACTGTCCCTGAGGGTGGGTAGTAGACTGGTCCAGAGTGGCACTTTGATGCAAAACTTGTTGGAGAACTCTCCTGCCGAAAGAAGCCTCAGCCGAGGCAAACTTATCAATTTTATAGTGCCGAATGAAAGGAGAAGGTGAAGCCCAAGTGGCTGCCTTGTAGACCTCCTCGATGGAAGCCTGAGTGGCCCACGCCGCAGAAGTAGCCGCACTCCGTGTAGAATGGGCGGTAACCCCCTTGGCGATTTACGTGGGCCTTGGCTGCCACATTGTCCGTGAGGACCAAAACGTGACGCCGTGCCACCAGATGGCAAAAGTGACGAAGAGCTAGATGGATGGCCCTCAACTCTAGCCAATGTATATTGTGCCGAAGGTCCATGGTGGACCAACAGCCCTGTGCCCAATACGACCGAAGGTGTGCCCCCCAGCCAAACAGGCTGGCGTCGGTCGTGAGTACAATTCTGTCCGGCTCCTTGAAACGTAACCCTCTGAGTATGGCTGGTGACAGCCACCACATGAGGGAGCGTAACACTCGGTGAGGGAGAACTACCCTGTGTTGGGAGGCACTGAGGTTCTGCCTCTGAAAGGGAAGCATGAACCATTGTAGTTCCCTGGAGTGGAGCCTGGACCATGGGACGATCGCTATGGCCGAGATGATCTTCCCTAACAACTGGGAGAGACTGACCAGTGTTACCGACCGACTCCTGCGAAGCAGAAGGATCGACTCCCTTATGCTGTCTCTGCGATCTTGAGACAGGTACACCCAGCACTCCATCGTGTCTATGATGGTCCCCAGGTGCAAGAGCCTCGTTGTAGGAATTAAGTGGCTCTTGGGAAAGTTCACCGAGAATCTGTGGTCCTGGAGCAGTTTTATTACCAGTTCGAGGTCCGCCACGGCTGACCGGGTGGATGAGGACTGAATTAAAATGTCGTCCAGATAACATTGGACTCTGACTGGTATCAATCGTAAATGTGCTGCCAGGACCGCCAGAACTTTGGTGAACACTCTGGGGCCGGTGATAGGCCAAATGGGAGCACCCTGTACTGGAAGTGACGCCCCTTGTACGCGAACCGTAGAAACCGTCGATGGGTCAGAGAGATAGGAATATGAAGGTACGCCTCCGTGAGGTCGATAGACGTCAGAAGGTCCCCTTTTCTGACGCTTCCCAAGATGGAGCGGAACATTTGCATTTTGAATTTGTGGTAAGCGATATGGAAATTTAAATTCTTGAGATCTAAAATAGCCCTCCATCCCCGATGCTTTTGGAACAACGAAGAGGATGGAGTAAACCCCTTGACCTCTCTGACCCCGTGGTACGGGTTCTATGGCTCGTATGCGCAACAAGTGTTGGACTGCGTCGTCCATCAACTTTTGCTTCGCACGGTTTCGGGGGTACGGACAGGAAAGGAACCGATTCGGGGGGTTGGAGACGAACTCCAGATAGAGACCATGGCGAATAGTGTGGATCACCCACGCATCCGTGGTGGTCGCCTCCCATTGGTGGGCAAATAGAGCAAGTCTGCCCCCTATGGGAGATGCCGCCGATGAGTCACCGTGAGCGGCGAAAAGGCCTGTCGTTCCCTCGAAGGGGCGTTGTCTTACCTGAACGCCTTTTCTCAGTACGGAGATGGAGAATCCACCGGTGGGTTTTCTCTGCCTGCTCCTGAGACCAAGTAGCCAAACTTTGACACGCCCCCTGTTGCTGTGAGATCCAGTCTTATTGAGGGCAAAAGCGGCTAATGATGTACTAGGTATTGGCTCTCTAACCCCTAACAACGGCCTGACTGACCTAAGGGTGGGTGTGGATTCTCCATCTCTGTACTGAGAAAAGGCGTTCAGGTAAGACAACGCCCCTTCTCCAGTACAGGAGGTAGAGAATCCACCGGTGGGACATACCAAAGCCTCACTGTCCCAACGGGTGGGAATCAGATAAGGCCGAATCCGCGGTCCCCGCAATCACCTGTTGGAGCATCCTTCTACCGAAGGAGGCGTCAGCCGAGGCGAAGCGATCAAGTTTATAATGGCGCACGAATGGGGAAGGTGAGGACCATGTCGCAGCTCTGCAAACCTCCTCGATGGAGGCCTGAGTGGCCCACGCCGCTGCGCTGCGAGTGGAGTGCACCGTGATACGACCTGGAACCGGCTGTGAGGACTTATACGCCTCCGCGATGCAGGCCCTAATCCACCTGCCAATGGTGGATGTGGACACCCTCTGTCCCAGGGAGGATGGACGAAACGAGATGAAAAGGGCCTCAGACTTCCTAAAGGGCGCTGTGCGTTTGATGTAGCGCTTTAGTGCCCTGCGAACGTCTAGCGTGCGCCACTGACGTTCCAGGTCGTGAGAAGGATTTGGAGAGAAATTTGGCAATACGACCTCCTGAGTTCTGTGAAAAATCGAGTTGACTTTAGGTATAAAGGTAGGATCTAAGCGAAGGACCACACGGTCCTGGTGGAAAACGCAGAGATTTTCCCTGATTGAAAGGGCAGCTAGTTCCAAGATACGTCTGGCAGACGTGATAGCTACAAGGAACGCAACCTTGAGAGACAAAAACCGCAATGGTACCGTGTTAATGGGTTCAAAGGGGGGTTGTACGAGTGCTCGAAGTACCCAAGGGAGCTCCCAGGAAGGGTATCAATGCACCACGGGAGGTCGAGTGTTGGATGCACCCTTAAGGAAGGCACGTATCCTAGGGTGTTGAGCTAGGGGACCCGAATTGGCACAAGACAGCAACGTAGACAGGGCTGCCACCTGCCTACGAATGGTGGCAGGTGCCAGCCCTTTGTCCAAACCGTCCAAAAGATAGTCAACAATCTGAGGAATGGTTAGATTGTACATATCTAGTTGCTGTCTGCCACACCAATTGCAGAAACTTTTCCATGTGGAGTCGTAAATGCGATTGGTAGCGGGTCGACGAGCAGCCTGGATCAAAGAGATTGCTCGCGGGGAAAAACGTTCCTGAGTCATGATGCGGCGCTCAAGCGCCATACGGCTAAATGAAGCCACTGAGGGTCCGGGTGCTGAAGGCCCCCCTAGTGGAGAGACACGCGACTCGGGGGAATCTGCCATGGGGAATGGACGGACAGGCTCATTAAGTCGGCGAACCAAGGCCTCCGAGGCCAGTATGGAGCCACTAGAACCACCTCCGCCCTCTCCAGTAGCAGCCTGCGTATGGTCGCCGGAATGAGCGGGAGGGAAGGCGTAAAGTAGGCCCCTCGGCCACAGAGTCCTCAAGGCGTCCGTTCCCTCCGCTCCCAGGTGGTAATATCGGGAGAAGAACCTGGGGAGCTGTGTATTGTTCGGTGACGCTAACAGGTCGAGTATCGGTAAGCCGAACCTGCGTGTTATCTCTGAGAACAGTACCGGATTTAGACCCCATTCCGAGGGATCTATCGTGGCTCGACTCAAGAAGTCTGCCTGTTGGTTCCTGTCCCCAGAGATATGTTCTGCCCTGAGGGAAGCCAAGTTGGTTTCCGCCCAGGACCCCAGCAGCCGGGCCTCGGCCATGAGGGACCTGGACCTGGTACCTCCCTGTTTGTTTACATGGGCCTTGGACGCCACGTTGTCCGTGAGGACCAACACGTGACGACCCTTGATGCAGTGGCTGAACTGACGGAGGGCTAGGTGGATGGCCCGGAGTTCCAGCCAATTGATGTTGTGTCTCAAGTCTGCGCATGACCAACGGTCCTGCGCAAACTGAGACTGTAGATGGGCACCCTAGCCGAAGAGGCTGGCATCCATCGTGATGGTAAGATGGTCCGGCTCCTTGAAAGGTGACCAGCGTAGGGACCTCCGGGCGTGCATTGGGAGCTTCACCCGTCGGTTGGATGCGCTGACGTTCAATCGCTGGAACGGTAGGAGGAACCATTGGAGTTCCCCGAAATGGTCGCCTATTCTGGGGCTGTTGCCTGGGCCGAAATCCTGTCCTGTCATAGGGGCGGTCATATGTGCGATCCTGCCTAGTCGTGAAAGGTCGAAATGGCTGGGCAGCAGCCGAGCCTGAATTTTGCCGAAAGGGCTGCCTCCTGGAATAAGGAGTGGGGCGCTTGTCGGATTGCTTGGTGACGTGAGCCATGACTTTTCTCTTATCCTTGTTTTCCACAAGGAAAGGGTTCAGTGCTTCGCCAAATAGATGGGACCCCTGATAGGGAGCGGATGCCAGGCGCCATTTGGCCTTGGCATCAGCCTGCCAATGTTTGAGCCAGAGCATCCTCCTGGCTGAAACGTTGGAAGCCAAGGCTCGTGAGGCAAAATTAGCCGACTGTAGAGTCGCGTCTGATGCGTACTCCGTAGCGGCCACCATTTTGCTCAAGTCCTGATGAGTCCTAACGTCCTCAGGAGGGACTCTGGCTTGCAGCTGCCGAAGCCATAAGAGAGTGGTTCGGACAAAAAAGGATGCGCACGTGGCCGTTTTGATGGCCCATGCGGTTGAATGATGGGTCTTGCGAAAGGTTAGGTCGCATTTCCTATCGTCTGCCTTAAGGGCCTCCGCCAAGTCCCCAGAGACTGCCGTCTGAGACACCAGAGGAGTCCAGGCTTCATCTATCTGAGGTACCTCCAAGGCATCAGTTAGATCCTTGGAGGTGTGATATAGCTTCTTGTCCGACCCACTAATGGAGAGGGAGGCAGAAGGGGAAGACCACTGCTTCTTTATCCCTGTAAGGAATATGTGAGGACAGGGCACATGATGCTGCGTTGTTTCAGTCGCAAAAAATATGGGGTCCGGATTCGCTTCGGCGGTAGCCTGCGGCTGCGGAAACTGGTCGGAACCTATATTGGACGTGGCCGTGGCCTTGCGAAGTAAGGAGAGAAACAAGGCTTGATTAAAAAGGCCACCTGAGGAGGGCTCCGGAGGCAGTACCTCATCCTCTGACCAGTCGAGTTCCGGTGGCTCCCCTCCCGTGTGGGCTGAATAGCCACTAAGAGAGGAACGGTCAGGAGACGGAGGATCCTGAATCAAGAGGTCCTCTGCTGGCAGAGTAGGCAGAGGCATGGCTGTAGTAGGGACCCCCTGCCCAGGCACCTGACAAGATCGTGCCGCAAGCGCCCGATCAACGACCTTAGAAAGCAGAGCTTCCAGGCGGCCGTCTGAAAATAAGTCTCCTAACTCTGGAACCCTGAGCCCTGCTGCTGTAGGGGTGAATGTAGCCTCCGGAGCCGAGCTACAGGAAGGCGGGCCAATACACGTGTGGTGGATTGTCGGAGCAACAGGGTCGGCAGTCAAGGACCACACCCCCTGAGCCGATGTGGATGGACCCAAGGGAAGGTCGAATTCTGGGGCCACCAATTGATCCCTCTCATGCCTGGCCTGTTCTTGTGCCCTGGCGAATTCTTTTTCCAGAGCCTGGTGCCTACGGCTGGCCTGCTTCTCCGCCAACTTTGATGTCTTCTTCAGAGTGGCTTTGGCCTTACTTTTAAGCTTGCCCGCTGCCTCCTGTCCGGAGGATTTGTGCCGGCCGTGAGCGGATGACGGGGACGCGGTGCCCAGGAGCTGAGGCGCCGTGGAATCCTCCATCACTGATAGAGCTATCTCAGGAAACCTGAGGGGGAGCTCTGGCAAGCAAGCTAATTGGCGGGAAGGAACGTTCAGAGCGAGTAACAAGGACTGCTCCCCTGACCAACGACCTGACAAAAATCTCTCTGGGTTTAGGTCACGGTCACCAGAAGACCGAAGGCACGTTAGGAGCCTGCAAAGGCTCCGCCCGGAGGCCTTAGGTGGCCAGTCAGGGTGCACCAGATATCCAATGAGGGCGTAAAGGCCTGAAATTGAGGCCTGGCACAGGCAATGTGATCAAAAAAAGGATCCTGAATCAAGATGGTGGCCGAAGAATTTGAATATACTAATTCTATAGAATGGAATGCAATTTACAGAAAAGGCCCTGTTGTAGGCTCCGGCCCTGCTATCGGGGATGGTGGCAACCAGTCTAGCCGCGTGGTGTGCCAAAATGGCGGCCGCGGCAAATTTTCACAAAATCCCTGGACTGCGCAATTTACCTCAAGGGATAACAGCCACGAAGCTAAATTAACGTTTGGGAATGCTTCCTCAGCCAAGTAGGGAGTGAAAAAAGCATCCAATCTGCAGCGTGCGAAAATGACGATCGCTGCAAACGGTCCCAAGGGACCCAGTAATCAGGGGGAGGCAAGGGAACGATGACTCCTCACACGTTGGGGAATCCCCTTCTCTCAGCCAAGGCTGAAGGCCTTGCAATCTTCCGTGGGCACCCAAAATGGCGGCCGCGACCTTCGGGCGTTGTAACGGCTCGAGGGAACGATTTCCACAAAACTCAAGCTTCCCACAAAGGCAAGGGAATCCAAACCGCAGGAGGAGAGCTTCCAAAACGCTGGAAGATTGCCTCCCTTGATCAAGTAAAAGTTCTCCTTGTGAAGATCGTAACGAGCGCCCAAAATGGCGGCCGCGGCTCTCGCCCATTGCAAACGGCCCAGAGAAGTGAATTTAAGAGAGGAGAGCTTGACAGCAGCTCTCTGGCAAGCGCAGCAAAGGAAACGACGGGGGAATCTGCGAGGAATATGCTTCCCCCTCCCCAGATCCCTGGGGAGAAAGAAAGCAGCTACGGGAATATTTCCCCCCCCCACACCTCCCACAGAAATGCCTCAAATCGGCCGATTTGAGGTTCTGCTGATCCCAGCAGCCTGAGGGAAGGTATTTCTGAGGAAATGAATCTAGAGAATCCAACGCTGGGTCTCTGACCTGCACTAAACTAGTCCTGATCCTGAGAGCCAAACCTTGAGACGTCTGCAAGAGCTTGAGACCAAGATAAGACTGGGTCTCACAGCAACAGGGGGCGTGTCAAAGTTTGGCTACTTGGTCTCAGGAGCAGGCAGACAGAGAAAACCCACCGGTGGATTCTCCATCTCCTGTACTGGAGAAAGGGCCGTTTCCCCTGAGGTTGTTGTCTGGGTCCAGGATTTTGCCTATCAGGTTGTCTATCCTGCCTGTCCTGTCTGGACGGAAAGGAGCGAAAAGGCTGGGGGTAATTGTATCTCGCTCCCCCATGAAAGGACTGTCTTCGTGGGAAGTAGCCAGACCTTGTTTGTTCTTTTGAGCAGGTGATTAAGGACCTCGCGTTTATCCTTGTTCTCCGTTAAGTAAGGAGTCAGAGAGTCCCCAAATAACTTAGCACCCTGATAAGGAGTAGGTGACAATTTCCATTTGGACTTAGCATCAGCTTGCCAATGCTTCAACCAGAGCATACGACGCCCAGTTATGCTGGACGCCATAGCCCTGGAAGAAAACCTGGCGGCCTGTAGAGATGCGTCTGACGCATACTCAGTGGCCGCCACCATCTTACTGAGGTCCAGGTGCATGCGGACATCCTCCACCGGAATCCGGGCTTGGAGTTGCCGGAGCCAGGTGAGCGCGGCCCTGCTGAAGAAGGAGGCGGATATTGCAGTCTTGATTGCCCAGGCAGCCGCCTGGTGTGTCCTCTTATAAGTGGACTCGCACTTGCGATCCTCGGCCTTAAGGGCCTCCGAGAAGTCGCCGGAGATGGCGGTGCCCGATACCAGGGAACCGAATGGTTCGTCCACATCCGGAATCTCCAGAACCTCCTCCAGCTTCTTGGCAACATTATACAGCCTCTTATCAGTGGTACCTGGTAGGGGAAGAGAAGCCAGGGAGGACCACTGCTTCTTGATTGCAGTCAGGAACAGGGAAGGACAGGGGATACGGTGTTGAGTCGCAACAGGTTCTACGAAATTTGGGTCCGCCTCTGCATCGGGTGGAACGGGAGTATCTGCTGATGAAGATCCCTGTCCCAGATGAGCCGTGGACGTGGCCTTACGCAGTAAGGTGATAAAGAAAGAAGGGTTAAATAGGCCAGTGAATGAGGGGGCTTCCGGAGGGACATCCTCCTCCTCCGACATCTGGACCTCCTGTCCTGACGCGGGTTGGTTGAGGTATGAATCCTCAGAAACAGAGGACCCAGATGGAGAAGATGGGTTATAATAAGCCGCAGCCTCCGGTTGGGAGATAGGAATGGGAATGGATGTTACTGGTCTAGAGGTCCTAGCCCTGGCGTCAAGAGCGCGGTCTACCGCTCGTTTGATTAATAACGCCAGGCGGTCCTCCGTAGGGAGGAGAGTCGGCTCTGAAGGGCGGAGCCCCGCCGCGGTAGGGGTGAATGTGGCCTCAGGGGCACCCTGATCCACCCTCAACGTAGAGGGCTGGGGAGCTGAAGGAAATTCTATTCTGCACTGCGCGGGGGAATGGAGAGAATCCTCCCCGACCAGACACCCCTAGGAGAGGTTGGCACCCCGAGGAGTAAGTCAAGGGCTAACCCCGCGGACTGAGGTGTCTCCAACCTGGCTCTCTTCTGCGCTTTGGAGAACTCTTTTTCCAAGGCTTGGTGTCTCCTGGTAGCCTGTTTATCAGTGTGTTTGGAAGATTTGGTAGTAGATCTGACCTTATGGGTCGTTCTACCATTGCCTTCCGGACCGGGTGGACCCGATGAGGATGGCAAGGCACTCATTGAGGAAGGAACAGCTTCCTCCATTCTCCGATAGCACTGGAACACAATAGGGGGCCCCTGTTATCTGGAGAATGTCAGACTCTGGGTAAGGACAGATGGACTACAGGGGACGCCTGGAACCCAGGTACAATTCCCGGTTGGATAAGGACAGGTACACTATTGGGGCACCTGGAATCCAAGGGTTGATGTTAACATACAAATAAGGACAGACGCTCTGCAGGGTCACCTGGAATCCATACTTAAGTACTGTGGATGAGGACAGGCACTCTGTGGGGGGTGCCTGGAATCCCAGTATAGTGCCAATTTATAGGAAAACCGAATTAAGGAGACACCAAATCTGAAAAAAAGGCAAGCATCAAGAGGTGCCTGAATTTTAAGTTACCAGTCCAAATCCAAAAAAGGGGAAACCCAAAGTCTCCCAGGGAAACTGTCTGGCCTTGAATCTGAGTGCAGAGTCAGCCTACAAAATGGCGGCCTCTCAGAAAATGGCGGCCTGTCCCTATGTTATGAGTATGTTTAACCTCCCCAGTAATAGTAGTAGAGGTTATGTAGCCGCAAGGAGGGAGTCCCAAATGAATTTGGCTGAAATTTTCAAACAAACTCAATTACAATAATCTGAGGCCCTGCCGGAACGCGCGGTCCCAAAATGGCGGTTGCGCGTGAGGGCCGGCTCCGAGAAGAGAAGCCGTCCTGAGGAAAATCTCAGTAGAGAATAGTTGCGTGGCTCAAAATGGCGGCCGCGTGTCGAATCCCTAACGGTTGCAGCCGGAGCTGAGAGGCAAACAAGTGAGCTTTCCTCCTCCAACGGAGCCTCCGCGCTGCCTTTTTTTGATCCGCCAATCAGCCCTGACAGCCGATCGGTGCTGGCTTCACGCGCGTGCACGCGCACCTCCAGTTATCCCCGTCTGAAGGGAAGGCAATTGACTAATTAGGTCACCGGAGCTACAGCGGCAGCTCCGAGAACCGAAGGCAGCCTGTCAAGGTGAAAAGAAAATCCCCAGACAGCACTATCTCCGGGAAGTGCCTTCCCCCCACGAGCGATTAGCTAACGGAGCTTCAGCCGCAAGTTCCGTCAGGCCTGGGGTATTCGGAGACCAACAGCCGTTGGTCTCCTACCAGGGATTTTTAGAGCCCGTCTGTTTGACTGTAGTAGCAAACCCCTTTGCGAAGGAGATCAATTGGAGTGAAACTTGAGGCTAACGGCCGTTAGCCTCCTGTCAGAAATGCTTGATTAGGGAATTTTGGAGGGGTGAGGGAGGAAAGATAAGGAAGGAGCCCCTTCCTCGATAGGAAAAAAATCCCCAGATTAAAACCTCTGAGAGATAGGGGAGAGAAAGGAAAAAATTATGTAGGAAAGCCCAAATTGTGTGGGAAAGGAACTGGAAAATCCACCAATGACTAAGTATACCTGCCTAGAGCCAAACTTGCAACGTCTGTCCTGGGCAAGATCAAGTCAAAGACTGGGTATCTATGGCCCAGGACGGGCGTGGAAACTTTGGCTGACTTGATCTGATTGGGCAGGAATACAGTCTACTACCCATTGGTGGATTCTCCATCTCCAAGTGCTGGAGAATCAAGAGGTTTCAAATGAATAACTTGGTATCATTAATTTTAATATATTTATTTTAACCATGATTATATCTAGATCCTGCAGAGGGATATGGAACTTACAGTTCTTGAGATATGCTGAATTGCAATATCCAGTATTGCCAATGAGAAAAGATGCTAGGAAATCTAACCATAAGTTCCTCCACCTGATTCAACAGAAGTAGACCTAACTGCTATTCTTCAGAATAACGACTATGCAAACAAATACTTTTGTTATATAAGCCATCATTTGATAAAAACCACAAGCACTTGCAACAACAATTAGTTATTGTCAGATAAATACCTTAGTCATGAATACTATTTCTTTTTCTCCCTTCCAAAGGAAAGATGCTATATATCAGTAGAGGGTTAGTTAAACACACAGTTCCAAATCCAGCACACAGGTAGGTGAGTGAATGGATTTTATATATTCAGTTCTATTTTAGAGTATGATTCTAAAGTTCTACTTTTATAGAACATTAGCTACTAATATTTAAACACGGCTGTATTTTGGTTGCTTTTAGAAATATGTTAACAGCAGAGAAAAAGACTAGTTTGATCTAGTGATTGCAGCATCAGACTAGAAACTATTTTGAGTTCTAGGCATGAAAGCTGGCTGAGTGACTTTGAGCGAGGCACTCTCTCTCAGGAATATTAGGTAACCTTGAATTATTTATGAAAATAATAAAGCAGGGGTTAAAACTCACTATGGTCAAAGAACTTATTCCATTGTTAGGTGGAGCAGCTGTAATAAATTTAAACAAATTTAAATAAGAATTCTGTAAATAGGATCTCTGATGAGGCAATTACAAAAGAAGCTTTATATTGATGTGGTTATTTGCAGAAACATGAGAAAAATATTTATATTTAATTGTCATTTATTCAAAAAATAAGAACTGTATTAATTTAAGGTTGGCAAAAGGGAATATTATTGGAAGAAGAGAAAATCATGCAAAACCATTATATGGACTATAGAATTATAGAAATTAATTGTTATTGTTTTTTAAATACTAACCCAGACAATACGCTGTTTACCAAATATTAAGGAGATTATGTAAAAAATCAATAAAACATATTTTAAAAAAACAATTGCCTGGGAAAATATCAGAGTCTTGGAACAGACTGAGTGAGAAGGAGAAACAACAGCAGCAGTAACTTCTTATTTAGGACTACTGTATAAAAGGAAAATTAGATTAGGCAGTTTTTACCTTTCTTGACAGAGGTGGATCTTACAAATTACAGAATGTGCTGACTAGCTCTCAAGTTACCTTAGCTATAGATTTGATGTTAAACAGAAACAGAAATTAACTGATCCCAATTACAGAACACTAAAAATCTACTGTCTTTTTAGAATCTCAAGACATAATTAAAGTCATACAGATAGTCCTCTACTTAACAACCACAATTTCTGTTGCTAAGTGAATGTTGCCCCATTTTATGACCTTTCTTGCCACAGTTGTTAAGTGAATCACTGTAGCTGTTAATTTACTTGCATGGTTAAGTAAATTTGGCTTTCCCATTAATTTTGCTTGTGAGGAGGTTACACACTGCATCATAAATATGAATCAGTTGCCAAGCATCCAAATAGGGAGGCTGCAATGGTCATAAATGAAGAATGTCATAAGCATATTTTTCGGTGTCACTCAAACTTTTAACAGTCACTAAACAAATAGTTGTAAGTTGAGGACTACTGTATACTTTTTAAATAACTTACTATTATAATGCTACATTCAGCTCATGAAATCAGCAAGCTAAAATATTACACAAATATTTCCTTTGCAACACCTAATGCTATGTACTGTACCCACCTGAAAACTTGTTTTAGATGGTCCCAGATGAGGTTCTCTGCCTGTATGTATTTTGTCAAAACATTTAATCTCACTCGGAGCTCAATATCTACAATTTATTAAAAGTAAGTGCCTTGTGTGTGTGAAATCATTTAGTGAGGCAAAATAGAGAATCCTAGTAGCTAATACTTAGGGGACTTTTACCTTAAAGATTCACATAGAAATACTCCAAATTATGACTGGATTTTGTCTAAATTAAATTGCCTCTTATGACAAGCAGTAGGACTAAGTCACCTATCCATTTCCAATAGTAGTACCATGGTTATCCAATCTATTTCTTCTGAGGGAGACTCTTCGAAAGAGATTGAGAGGCAGAAGAGTCAGGAAAGAAGAGAAAGGAAAAGAAAACCTGTTAAGTAAGAAGGAGTCTACACAGACAATACTGTATGTCATACAGGCCAAGCAACTCTTGATAGTGAGAAGTGGAGGTGCTTCCCTTTCTTTGACCTTCAACCCATAATCTTTGACACATTCAAAATAGCATGATGACTAATAAGCAGTCTGGAAAACAGTTTAAATAATAAGCTCATATAGCTTTACGGAACAAATACTAATAATACTGCAAATAGACTTAAAAAATAAAAGGAACAGTCTTTTACCTCTTTCTTTTCTCTAAACTTGTCAATCTCCTTTTTGAGCCAGTTAACTTTCTCAAAAGATTCCAGACTATTTACAGCATACACTAGAACAAAGCCATCTGCCATACAATAATAATGTTTTGGGAAATCATCTTCTCCTTGCAGTCCTTGGGTGTCATACAAACGTAATTGTTCTTTTAGTCCTCGATCTGTTTCAACCACAGCGACATATACATCTCCCATAGTTCTGCTGTACTCTTCGCCTAGTTTTGTTTGAAATAAAGAGCAACCATTTCTTGGGAGGAAAAAAATTCGAACATTTATGTTTTCCACAAGCTACCTTTGTTCAGGAAAATGCCTACAAGGGATATCTAATTCTTTAGATCTTCTTAGTTTGCCTTTTGTGAAAAATGTAATTAACCTATATTGATTAGTGCAAATATGTTATATGGATCATTTTACATATATTTATTAATTATTAAAGTGGTAGTTACATTAGACAATAAAAAATAGGCATATCTTACCAATAGTGTGATTACCATACAGAACTTGTTCCAAGATGGCCGTCTTTCCCACTGAACACATTCCACAAACCAACACTTTGAAACCCTTTCCCATCTTCTTTCAGATTATTAGCAATCCAGAACCTATAGACCAACCAGAATAGAAGTTATTTTTGTCATTTCATAGTTTAAAGATAAAAGTATGCTATTGCTCTATATAACTGAAGTTGAGAGTCGATCCCTTTTAAAATTACAGGACAACTCTCCTAAGAACTTAAGATTTCTGGAGGAACGAGCAAAAGGTTTCTAGAACTATTTTTTCCATTTACAAAATATAAGCTCCTTTGCACCAAGTTAATGAAACTGGAAGAGTTATTTTTTTCTAAAGAGCAACAAATAAATGGATTTTAAATACGAATTATTCTGTATTTGACTTTAACACCATGAATTCTGGAATAAAATTGGAATTTAATTTAAAACAAGAACTCAGCCATGATCTTCCCATCCATTTCATAGATCGTATGAAGTAAACCATCATGACGAAAGTGTATTTCTAAAGCATTCTATCATTAATAGTCCCAAAGTGTGATTAAGGAGAATCTTTTCTAGAATAATTTCCACATCTAGATGCCTTTAAATCAACATAACTTGTAGAGAGCAGCCAGCCAAAAGTCACAGTGATCAATTTCATCCCATAGCGTGAAAGTCCACGCTCTAATAACATGTGTTCCCCATGAACTACATTTCCCAGCAAGCATCTGACCGCTGAATTTTTCCTGCCCGCCTCTGTTGCAAAGCATTTTGGGAGAGAGGCCTCTTCCTTTCCGGTTTCGAGAGCTTTCTGGTAAGGTTGCTTGTGTTCTTTCTGCGGACGGTGTATCCATTACCATCCTGCAATCTGGAGGCTCTTTGCACCCATTTGCTCCATATTCTTATGGATCGAGGCTTGGGGAGGGAGGATGATTATGTTTGGGTAGCTGTGGAAGAAAAAGAAGGGTTTAGGGTCTGGTTGGCAGGATGGCGTCTTGGGCCCTATGCTACCGGACGACATGGTCAAGTGAACAAAGATGAAGGATGAGAATGGAAACGAACATAAATATTTGAAATGCTGGGCTCCTCTGGCATCGGGGCTTTTCTTACAGCTCAGAATTATGGTGAAAATCGAGCGATGACGGATCATGCGGTCTTTGCTCAGTGCAATCCTATGGGGGAAGGGGAAGAGGAGGAAGGGACTCGTAAGTAGTAGAGCAGACTTATTAATTTGTTTACACACGCACACCTCTTCCTCTTATCGTGTCCCGACAATAACCCTGTGAGGTGGATTGGGCTAATAGAGTGATTGGCCCAAAGTCACCCAGCTGGCTTTAATGGCTGAAGGTTCCTGCTTTCTAGGCTGGTGCCTTAACCATTAAGCTCCCTGCATGAAACCTGAGTTTCAGTGGTTTTCTATTCAAATCTGACTGATAGTCAAGAGGAGGGGACTGCTGTGAGCGTTAATGAGAATAAAAAATAGAATTGAAATAGAAAATTAAGAAATAACTCCCAAATTGGCAGACTTGTTTTAAGGCTTTCTGTTTAGGTAGTACCGGTAAATGATGTAAAATATTCCTGCTTGCAATCTTTAGGTAGTTTCTGTCAGAAAAGATTATCCAAGCAATTGGTACAAAGCAGCAACCTATGTTTTTGAATAAAGCTAAAACCTAGAAAATTTGAGAAAAAATGCTACCTTATATTGATAAAAAACATTTGTGTATATGATACATATAGATTCATGTGTGGTTTTGTGTGTATGGTATATATAGTAAGCAGTAATAGATTGAAATTGTATCATGGACATTAGCTTCAGAAGCTGATGGAAGAAGGCAAAAGTTATGACATGCAAAACATGTTTTTTTCTTTGACATATTTATCTGTAGGACTGAAGTTAAAATTGCTTTTATGAGTATGTGCCTTCTTACCAGCACATTAGCAGAAAAAAGAAACATGGCACCCAAAGAATAATGGCATATTTTTATGGATTTACTTACTAGTCAGTTTTATGGAGTTTACTTTTAGATACTTGAGAGCATTATTCTTTTAAAAGAGTCCCTTTTAGTATATGCCTGATATTAAAGAAATGTGATGTAACATAATTCTGCATTTTCTTTAGTAGGTAAGTCATAATGGGTGCCTACAAGTATATCCAAGAACTATGGAGGAAGAAGCAGTCTGATGTAATGCGTTTCCTCCTGCGTGTCCGTTGCTGGCAATATCGCCAGTTATCGGCACTTCATCGAGCTCCTCGACCAACCAGACCAGACAAAGCCCGCAGGCTGGGATATAAAGCTAAGCAAGGTAATGGGAACATTTAAAAAGTTTTCTTGCTCTATATGTTTTATTGCATGCTTATTACATATATGGAGAAAACCCCCGATCTGATACAATGCTCACTACAGGGATTATTATTATAAATTAACTGGCACCTAGTTATACATCCAAAGAGGATAAACTGCAGGAAACATCTGAAAAGTCAAATTGATGGAAAGGCAGCAAATTTTAAGATTTTCTTTTGTCTATATTATGTGAATCTAATTTCTGTCTTTTTTGTTGTTGCTGTAAATCATCTCAGATTAATAAAATGGACATACGTGGATCAAAAATTCAGAATAGCCAGGTAGCTTGGACAAAAGTTTAAGATTTTTAAAATGTTATTTGTTTCTGTTGTAGGTTATGTTATCTATCGCATCAGAGTTCGTCGTGGTGGTCGTAAACGTCCAGTTCCTAAGGGTGCTACTTATGGAAAGCCTGTGCATCATGGTGTGAACCAGTTGAAATTTGCCCGGAGTCTGCAGTCTGTAGCAGAAGTAAGTAAATCTGAAGAAGAACCATGTGACATTTTAGAAGTCTATGATCTATGGCATAATATATAATAAATTATGCTATATTAATATTACAATGTAATGTAATCTAGCATGTATTAAACAACTAAGTTCAAGTAATGAAAATATTCCTAAGTGAGTAATAGTGATGGTGTAGTGTTTCCAATACTAGATAGAATGTCTATAAACAACATTGTGATAAATAACTATGTATAATCATTTACATGAAGGCATTGCTTCTGTGTAAATACAACTGAGTGTATATAGCAGTACAGAAATAAATTGGAACTAAGATTGGACATGTATTTAATTAAGTCAATTATTCTTGGTGGGTTGAATTCGATTTTAAGGATTATCTGTATTCCTTATTTTTTCAGGAGACAGTTAATTCAAATGCTATGTTATCAGAGCTCACATGAGAACTCTCCCCTTAATGCAGAGTTCTGGCTTGTGGGCAAACCAATATGTTTTGAATTATACAGAAAACCACATTGAGCAAATGAATGTTTGCAGGAGGCTGACATTTGAGCAGTGTTGTTTGGGAATGATAGTTTACTAGTGAGAATAGTTATTACTAATATCTGAGTAAAGCAACTGTTCAAAGCATAGCACTTGTGGAATCAAAATATTTAGAGTCGGGAAAACATGAAAGATGGCCACTGAAGAAAATGAAATGCTTAATGTAAAGAAAGGAAATATTAAATTACCTATAAGTACTTTAGTCTTTATATACTATTTCTTTTACATCAAGTTTCTCAATCTGATTTCACTGTATGCTATATATAGTTACAGATACATATATTTAAACTTTTATTTTCTAGGAGCGTGCTGGCCGACACTGTGGAGCCTTAAGAGTGCTGAATTCTTACTGGGTGGGTGAGGATTCCACATACAAGTTCTTTGAGGTCATTCTGATTGATCCTTTCCACAAAGCTATCAGGCGCAATCCAGATACGCAATGGATCACCAAACCAGTTCACAAACATAGAGAGATGCGTGGGCTGACCTCTGCTGGCAGGAAGAGCCGTGGCCTTGGCAAGGGCCACAAGTTCCATCACACAATTGGTGGATCACGTCGTGCTGCATGGAGACGACATAATACTTTGCAGCTTCATCGTTATCGCTGATTCTTTTCATGGAGACAGCATAACACTTTGCAGCTTCATCGTTATCGCTGATCCTTTTGATTTTAAATTTGTATCACAATAAAATGTCATCCAGAGATTTTACATTTATGTTGCTTTGTGTGGTCATTGAGGTGAAATTGGAATAAAGAGGTTGAATCAAAATAGGGGTGTCAAACTCAATTTCATTGAGGGCCGCATCAGCATCGTGGTTGCCGTTGGGGGCCGGGTGGGTATGGCTGGCATGGGTGTGGCCTACTGGCTGGCCGTGGCCAGCTCCATGTCACTCATGTTAGGGGCACCTGTGGGGCCCTGTGCAGGAATGAGGCGCATCCAAGGGTGGTGGGTGGGATGGGGTGAGCACCAGGGCCTGGTCCACTGGAGGAGCCTCAGGCTATGCACGGGGCCCCTGGACAGTGGCATGGACTGCCCAGAGCCCTGGGCAGCAGAGGTCAAGTGCCCAGCCCGGCCCTTTTGCTCCCACGGTATCAGAACCCCACAGCCCTGCCTAGCCTAGCCACACTTCTGCTGCTATGCTCAGTCTCCTTGGCAGGTTGCTCGTGGGTGCAGGAGGACAAAGTGTGTGGGTCAGAGGGAGGCCCACTCCCTCTCCATGCAAGGAAACCTGGCTTTGTAACCAAAGCATCCTCAGCAATAGGATGGGAGACCACCAGGGGATGCAAAAGGGCAACAAGGCTGCTGGTGGCCAAGTGCTAAAGCAGGACTTCCCTCAGACCCACCCTCCCTTCTCTCCTTTCTCTTTCTTCCTTTCCTTCTCTTTCCTTCCTCCCCTTCCCTGTCTCCCTCCTTTTTATTCCCATCTTCCGTCCCTTACTTTTTTCCTGTTTCCCTCCTCTCCTTCCCTCCTCTGCCCAGGAAGGGACGAGAGGGGGGGGAGAGGTTGGCAGCACTTCTCTCAAAGAATAAGAGTTGGAAGAGACCTTTGAGGTCTTTAGTCCAAGCTCCTGCTCAAGCAGAGGACATATACCATTTCAGACAATGGAATATCCAATCTACTAAAAGCCTCCAGTGATGGAGCATCTACAACTTCTTAAGGCAAGCCTTTTCACTGGTTAGTTGCTTTCACAAGTCTTTAGTTCTAGGCTGGTTTTCTTCTTGATTAGTTTCCATCTATTATTTGTCTTCTGGTGCTTTGGAAAATAGGTTGACCCCTTCTCTGTGGCAGCCCGTCAAATATTGGAACACTGCTATCATGTCATCACCCCTAGTCCTTTTCACTAAGCTAAATATACCCAATTCCCACAAACATTTGTCATATGTTTTAGCCTCCAGCCCTCTAATCTTTGTTTACCATCCATTTAGACCAGATGGTCCCCCTGGTTTGGTTTATAGAACGGGCCACAAGCAGAGCCTTCTCAGAGACAGCACCCCCGTTATAAAACTTTTTCCCAAGGAAAATATGAACAGTGCAACCCTCACCCATTTAGAGGCAACTCCAAACACACTGTTCAGCCAGGCATATGTAAAACAACAACACATTTTATAGTCAAACAGCACTAAGTAAATTACTACTACTATTTTTCTTTCTTAAAATACATACTTTTAATATTGTTTTAAGCAGTGCTAGTGATGCTTTACAATAGCTGTCTTTGAGAGTTTTCTTGTAAACCACCCTGGATTTCTTAAACTTTTAATTTCAAATTAGATGTTGATTTAATAAATTAGGCTGAAGAAACAAATGTATGTGTATGAGAGAGAGAGAGAGAGAGATCCCCTTTTTGTAAGTTTGCTTACTCTGCAACTCCCTGCTGGCTGATTCTCTCTCTCACACACACACACACATAAACACCACACAACACAGGTTAATAAAAAAGAGGAAGGGGGAGAAAGGTGGAAGCTCTCCTTTTTTGTAAAACCTTGGCTTCCTTCTCCCCTCCTGGCTCTCTGTCTCTCTCTCTTACACACACACACACACCCTTCCTGTTTTCTCCTCATCCTTTTCCTCAGCTGCACCTGAACGGAGTGGGGGGAAGTTAAAAAAAAGAGAGAAGGGGTGGAAGAATGGGGGAAACTCTCAACTCCTGACTGGGCCTGACGGGGTTAACCTGGGAGGGGAGGGGCAGGCTAAAGCAAATGAGCTGCTGCTGCTGCACGGAGCGCTCCTGCACGTGCTCCAAGGCACCCAGCTAGATTGCGGTGGGCCTGGGCTGGGGCGGGGGGGGGGCGGTCCCCTGCCATTTCTGGGACAGCCCCAGGGGCCAAATCTGGGCCCTCCCCAGGCCGCATCCCGCCCGCAGGCCTTGTGTTTGACATGTCTGAATCAAAGCGTTCTCACTACAGCTTCTCATCCATAAACGTATTGAATATGCAACAGAAACTCGCTTGTAATTAATAATTTTGATTCTAAATTTTGAAAAAAGTTGAAAATAAAATCTGCACAAAATTTGGAAAAAAATGCTTTGCCGTGTAAGCAAATAGCAAATTTTGGAATTAAATTATTCCAAAAGTGATTTAATGAAGATTGATATAAATTTATTTCATTAGAGGTTCAACTCTATTTTGTAATAATTTATATAAATTGTGATAATTTTCTGGAAGCGGAATATTAGATATACTTTGTTCACAATATATTTTGTTAGTAGACATTAAAAATAGTTAGTCAAAAGTGGTTTCATAATGCACCACATCATGTTTAAAATAACTGAATGATTATTTGCTCCTAAGCCAATAATTCATGCTTAAATTTTAATAATCTAGTCACAGTTGCAGTCACAAAATGGTGAATCCCTTTGAATACAGGTAGTCATTGCTTACAACCACAATTGACCCCAACATTTCTGTTGTAAACAAGACATTTAAGTGAATTTTATCCTATTTTACGATCTTTCTTGCCACAGTTGTTAAATGAATCAGTGCAACTGTTAAGTTACACAGTTGTTAAGTGAATTTGATTTCCCCATTGACTTACGTTGTCAGAAAGATGCAAAAAGTGATCTCATAATCCAGGGACACTGATACGGTCATAAATATGAGTCAGTTGCCAAGCTTCTTGAGTTTTGATCACATGACCATGGGGATGCTGCCAAGGGTGAAAAATGGTCATAACTCACTTTTTTCAGGGCCATTGTAACTTTCATCATTAAATAAATGTAAGTCGAGAACTACCTGCATTTAAATACAAGGTTTTAGTTAAATAGATTATTATGTAGGCGCTTTCCCTAAATTACATCTCATAACTCCCATTATTTTTCCCAAAATAGTTCACCTAATAAAAATCTAAAAACTATATTGTATTTAACTTATTGACAAATGAGAAAGGGCCGAGCTGTCCCATCCATTTGCATGGAGAACAAAATGAAGAAAATAATACCTAAAGAGCATAGTTTGTACAGACCATCCTATACTTTCCAGCTGCCCCAACACACACAAAAGCAGCAAATTACTTGGTTACATAGTAGAAAACGAATCTCATTAAAAAGGAATTGGGATCATGCTACACATGTTTTCTTATAAAGTTCTGCCTTTATACATGCTGAGATAGGTAGTTTATACATTAAAGCATAAAGCTGCACAAATATTCTAGATTGATCAAATATTACACTTTTCTACAAAGCTATTCCTTCTAAGGTTTTCTTTTTCCTAAGCAAACTTACAATTTAGGTTTTGATTTATTAGAACTCTTGTAGCAAAGCCTTGAATGAAAATTAGGATTTCACACTACAAAATTATGTACTCTAGCTTCAATTATATTTTCAGGATTACAAGGTTTATATAGTTTATAACATACAAAAATACATCTTAGTCTGACAGCTATAACACACAAGAACTTATAGCTTCTAGAATTTACTAATTTCATGCTAGATTCCATTATGTTAACATAAGCTGATGTTGGGAAATTATCTTTCTATACTAAATTGATTGGGTCTTTATAGATCAGTGGTGGCGAACCTTTGGCACACGTGCCACAGGCAGCCTGCAGAGCTGTCCCTGTGGGCATGCACGTCATTGCTGGGCTCCTCCCCCACCTCTCCATGCATGCGCAGTCCGGGAATAGCTGCAAGAGCTGGACGGGGTGAGGGAACCTAAAAGGAGCAATTTTAGCGGGAGAGTGAGTGAAATCAGAGCCGCCATCTCCCTTCTGCAGTGCAGCCCCATCGGCATGAACGGAGACAGCCCTGGAACAGCCAAGAAGGAGCCCTCACCTGGTGCGGGTCCTGTCTACAGGGTGGCTCTGACGGGGGTGGCGGCTGCTGCTCTGAGCCCCTTGACTGGCCAACCACACAAAGAAGCAGGAGGCAGTGGCGGTGATCCCTGCATCGCCAAGCCCAGCCAGCCACAGATCTGAAAGCAAAGCTGTGCTGACCATCCTCGCGCTGGTGGGGGCAGTGGCAGGGGAAGGTGAGCTTGGCACACGCCCTCCCCTCCCCACCCGGAGACACACGCAGGACAATGTGTGGCAGCAACAGCAAAGGGTGCCCACATGCCAGATCCTGCCTTCCCCCACCGCCGCCAGCGCGAGGATGGTCGGCAGAGCTTCACTTCCGGATCTGCTGCCTGACACTATCGGCCCCCTCACACAGAGACCAGTGAGTGCATGGGGGCCGACGGTGTCTGTCAGCAGCCACAGCATGCTGGCTGTCCTGCATAATGGCGCACTGGCCACAGAGCCCCATCAGTGCAGACGGAAATTACTCCGGGATAGCCAGAAGAAAGCCTTTGCCCGGCCTGGGCACATCTACTCGACGGATCTCATGGGGGTGGCTGCTGCTCTGACCAGTCAGCCCTCCAGGGAAGCAGGAGGTGGAGAGGCAGCTGGGGATCTGGAGCCGCCTCAGCTGCTCACTAGCAGCCCGACGAGGCAGCGGATTCACGCATCCGCTGCCCCTTCTGCTTCCCTGCAGGGCTGACTGGTCAGAGCAGCAGCAGAAGCCACCCCCATCAGATCTGTCGGGTGGATGCGCCCAGGCCGGCTATTCCTTCCAGCTATACCGGAGTTATTTCTGCCTGCACCGATGGGGCTCTGTGGCCAGTCCACCATTATGCAGGATAGCCAGCATGCTGTGGCTGACAGACACCGTCGGCCCCCATGCACTCGCTGGCCTCTGTGTGTGGGGGCCGATAGTGTCAGGCAGCAGATCCGGAAGCAAAGCTCTGCCGACCATCCTCGTGTTGGCGGTGGTGGCGGGGGAAGGCAGGATCTGGCATTCAGGCACCCTTTGCCGCTGCTGCTGCACATTGTCCCGCGTGCGCCTCCGGGCGGGGAGGGGAGGGCATGTGCCACAGCTCACCTTCCCCCACCACTGCCCCCACCAGCACGAGGATGGTCGGCACAGCTTTGCTTCCAGATCTGCAGCTGGCCGGGCTTGGCGATGCAGGGATCACCGCCGCCGCCTCCTGCTTCTCTGTGTGGTTGGCCTGTCAAGGGGCTCAGAGTAGCAGCCGTCTCTTGCAAACAAATTATATCTATATTTAATTTCTGTAATTTCCTGAAAATTTTGTTTCTTTTTGATGGGGAATTTAGTCCATTTATATTCACTGAAAAAATTCCATTTTCTTTCTCCATTTCCATTATTTATATTTAGGTCTAGTCAATCTCGTGGTCCTCTGTTCTCTGGCAGTTCCTTCACTCTCTTGTTCAAATTTCTCTTTTGTTCTCCTGTTTGTGTAATTACTTCTTCAATTGTCTCTTCCATTTGTTTCTGTTCCTTAATCTCCTCTTGCCGATGTTGCACTCCTTCATCTAAGACTGCTCGGTTTCTTACTTCAAAGTCTTCTGCTTTCCAGATTGAATCCAGTCGATATCTTGTATTATTCCAATTGATTAAAATCCCTTTTGGCATTAACCATCTAAAATTTATGCCTTTTGTAATCAGCTTTGTAGTTTAAAAATGGTAATGTCTTCTAGTATCTCTTACTCTCTTAGGTATCTGCTTTAAGACCACAATTTCTTTATTTTTATATTGTAATGGCTCATCTCTCACTTTTCTCAATACTTCATCTCTTGTTGTTTTCTTTATGAATTTCACATGTACTTCTCTAGGTAGTTTATATTTCCTTGCATAGCTTGAATTCCTTCGAAATATTTCATTTATCTCCATTTGCATCTCTGCTCTGTCTGCTTTCAAAGCCTCTGCCAGAAGCTCAATGATCACAACTGCTATATTTTCTTCTCTGTCTTCAGGGATATTTTGAAATCTCAAATAGTGTTCCACCTTCTCCATTTCTAAGATCGCCACCGCTCCTTCTAGATTTTGATTTGCTTGTTCTAATTTCTCATTTTCTTGTAATAGTATTTCCATTTTTTTATCAATATCATCTGATTTGTTTTCCATTTTCTGAATTCTTTGTTCATTTTTGGCAATCATTTGATGATGAACTTCAAATTGTGCATTTATATCCAAAATTTCTTTGCTTAATTTAGGTGTTCCAACAGAGGGTGTAGAGAAAGTCTTCTTCATAAGTCTGGTGATGTTTGATGTACTCATTTTTCAGCCAACAGTCTTAGGGTAAAATCCAAAATGTAAAAAGGAGCCAACTACTTTAAACTAAATCCAGTATCTCAAGGAAAAAAAACAAAATAGAGCAGGCAAAATGAAAAAAGAAAGAAAAAGCCAACTATCTTAGGCTAAAATCCAATCAAAAAGAATGAGCCAACTACATTAGCCCAAATCCAACTCCTCCAGTTGGGTCTCAGATATAAAGCATTCGTTGTCTCCAAATAATTCCTGTTTTAGTTATATCCAGAGTCAACAAATATAGTTATGAGAAGTCTTTTCCATTGTAGACTCACACCAAGGCACTTTATTTACACCAGGTGTTGTTCCAGGGTCAATTATTTCCAGATTTTTTTAGTATTTAACAATACTGTAATCTTTTCTTTCGCCACGAGATGTCATCATACATTATTTTATCAATGTCTGATTTTAGAAAAAGTTTACAAAGTTTTTCTTTTAAAGTTCTTTATAGGTTGTTTACCCTTAAGATTATATCTAGAAAATTTTTCCACCTCTTGTAGATTAAGTAGTCCTTCTTTGAATCAATCTGAGTTCAATTTTTAGAAGGTTTTTTTTTTGTATTCCTTAAATATCTTCCCCTTTTGTAATTGCTCACCGCCTTTAGCTTCAATCCTTCTGAGCTCTTTACTTTTTAGCTCTTCCCAATCAGGGGCTCAATGTCTTTTAATTCAAAAGGAAAAGGAAAAAACACTGGCTCACCCAGCTTCGGCACGCTGTTGACAATCAGCTGTTTGGTGGAGCGCTGCAGTTCCTTGCTTTTCTTCTGGCTGGCGAAGACTTGGGCTGCCTGGGCTCACCCAGCAGCCTTTCCTCTGTCCTTTCAGAGGGTTTCTTCAGTCCGCTCAGACCGACCGCCATCTGGTCTGGACTCCTGAAGTATCCCTCCTTCTTCGTTGCCCCTCCAGGGCAACTTTCTGACCCTTTAGGGTTGCTGGGCAAAGCAAAATTGGGCTGAGAAGCTGGAGCCCCGGCTTCTTCCACCCATCTCGTCAACTATCGAAACCGGAAGTCTGAAAACTAAGGAAGTTTATATTTAATGTAGAGGAATAATGTTTCACATCCAAGACTAACAATAAGGTAGGATATTAAAAGGAGCACAATGGAAGAAAAAGATATATCCAGAATAACTTAACAACTGTATAGTCCACCTAATATGACTATGACGTATTCAGTGTTTAAAATACAATCTTTTTCTATACTGCATTCTTTATTATTAAAATATTCATTTTCCTTTTATGCAGAAAACTGTATAGGCCAAAGCTGCTATGCTGACATGTATAAGTTGCCAAAGCTTTCATTAAATATTTCTAATGAATCATATAATTTTAATCTGGCTTAATGTCTGATAATATATTAATAAAATCAAAGTATTTTTAATGAAGAGCTGAATAGCATGAGGGACATGCCCAATCATTAGAAAATATATAGACTTAATAAATCAATTGCAGAAATCCTTCTGCCTGATCATTGTCAGTTAAGGATTCAACATAACTTAAAATTTGATAGCAACTTTGTAATATACAGGGGATCAATTTTATTCAGCATATAATCAGGTTCAAAATAATTCAAATAACTAGCTATTGTAAGATAAACTTTTATACCTCGTGTGTTTAAGTTACTATTCTTGATATACTGGTTGGGCATCAGCATTATAGCAAGCCAGAAAAGTACTCAAGAATCATGAATCCGAGAATATATTCCCATTTCAAACTGCTGAAAACAGCAATTTTTATGAGATAGAGTTTTCTTATAATTTTCTTGACTTGAAAATAAGAACTGAAATAGTGTCTATTGTGTACATAATAACAAAACCCTCCTCAAACATCAAAGAAATGTACAAAAAAAGAAAAGAAAAATAGTACTTATGTTGATCAGTACTTTTACAATGCCTGCAAGCCATGACTTGCAAAATGTAATGGCTGAGTTCACACATACTATAATTTAAAAACAAAGTACATTTTGATCTAATGCAATTGTAACCATGTCCATCTGTTTCATATGCTTCACTTACATTTCCAAGCATAGGCAACAACATGCAATGAAATGTAAACGGTTATATCACTGTTGATAGCCATGCTTATACTTGAAATTAGTGATAAATTTCCAGACTGCCAACCAAAAGGGAATGAAATGGACTATGGTGCGCAGATCTTGCTGATAAAGCAATTTTTTTTCTGAACTGTTTTACATTATATAACAATGAAGAACAAGTATCAGTTGACAAGACAAATAACTTCTAAACCTGTCACTGCATGACTTTTTATTTAATTCAATTGGCAATAGATCTTCATTTGGATTTTTTTAAAAAGTAGGGACATACAAAACTGAATTACTCTCTGTCCTAGATTTTATGAGAATATATGAGAATTTTCTATTTTTCTTCTGGAATGTGTGGATCCAGATCATCTGGAGAACACCAAATCAGTGAATTTTGAACACAACTAATATATCATTTGTAAATATATTAGTGACATGATTGACTTAGTAAAATATGTTACTTTACCTTGATATTACTTACTAATTTTACTAAATTTGAGCTGTGATGCCAGTTATTATTTTTACCAATGAATAAGTGATATGTTATAAAAAAATTTTTTTGTCAAATCTGATTTCTGATAACTTGGTTTTTTTAGAAGTCAGCACATCTATTTATAAAGGTGTACTTATTTATAGCACACCTTTAAAATCTTTGTTAATTTTTTAAAATAAACTCAGCAAAGTTAGCAGGAGTTTAGTGCATTCTAATTCTAATTGGATCAGTTTGAACAAATATAATTATTTAACACACATTAATAGTTCGGCTAAACATAGCAATAGCAATAGCACTATACCGCTTCATAGTGCTTTACAGCCCTCTCTAAGTGGTTTAAAGAGAGCATATTGTTTCCAATAATCTGAGTCCTCATTTTACCAACTTCAGAAAGATGGAAGGCTCAAAATCAAACTCCTGGAATGAGCAATGAGTTAGCCTGCAGTACTGCATTCTAACCACTGCATCACCACAGCTCTACATAAAGTAAATATGTTTGGTATTGAATTAACAATACATCAATCAATGATGACTTTTGTTCAGAGTTATTATTTGGGTTAGAAAGATTTATTTTCAGGAATTTCAGCTGCTATGAATAAACAGTATAATTAGATACAGGATGTCCTCAACTAATAACTACAATTGAGTCCAAAATTGCTATTGATAAGCAAGACAATTGTTAAGTCAGTTTTGACCCATTTGACCTTTTAACATTTATTGTTACAGAATCAATCAGCAATGTTAATGTAAAGCACAGATAAAGAGGATTCTTAACCTGATGTTGTACTGAACCTTTCAATTCTTTAAACCAGCCCTGCCTTTATATTCCTTAATATTGCAAGTTTACATTTTACTATTTAGTAAAATGTTATATATACAAATGGAATATTCTATGAATGCATTTTTATATATTTTTGTATGTATTTTTGCTTGGTCAGAAAGACTCAAAGATTGATCAATTATATTAGTAATATGATTTTTCCTCTCTTGACAGAGGAAGACAACCAAATTCAGAATATTCACATTCTAATTATCAATTGCTAAAAAGTTTAAAAACTGTCAGATTTTAATGTATCTTTCATATTTAGAGACTACCCATCTCACACAGAGATCAATATTAAAAGATATAAAACCCACAGGCCTCACCACTATGTTTAAGGAAAGGGACCAAATCTGACAATCGCCCTGTTGTTCTCCAGAATCTTAGGATTGTGGCAAATGACAATCTTGTTACCAGGGACATAGCTGGGAAAATAGTAATAGACAATCTCTAGAAATGTAGCTATGTTAACCACATAACTAACATTTTGTTATGAAGCAAATTATAATTAAATACTAGTTTTCATACGCAAACAAGGTAACTTCTAAGAATAAGATACCTTATATAAATTTAGAAATATTCTGCCATTAATGGCACACAAGTAACTTTGAGTTTTAAAAGGAAGGCTATGCTAATAGCAAGAGTGGAGTCAGGATTTTTCTCAGAAAAATTAAGATACTAGTTAGGTATGTTTCAGTTGGACTCTTCAAATATTAATCAGTAACTGTTAAACTAAAAGAATGAAAGCTTTGCTCAGACTAGTTTATCTTTATTCAGATCCCTCCACAAGCATAAATCAAACAAGAAGAATTTCAAAATAATTGGTGCAAGAGATCTGCATACTATTCCGCTGAATCCAGAATAAATCTGGAAACAAATGCATATCCAGACAAAGCTTAATATTAATTCCTTCGTTCTATGAGGCAGCACAAATTTGCTTAGCGTCCGATCACTACTCTGTTAAGCTAGTTAAGCTAGTCAGTCTAGCTATTCTAACAATTTGCAAGTACAAACTAAGATTCAGTGGTTAGTTGATTTGCTCTAATGAGTAAAACATCCATAAGCATTGTCCCTAATACTTGTATGGAGTAAATCCAGGGCTAGTGAGGAAGACAACGAGGCAAACCTGTTGGATTTAGCCTTCTAATTGAGCCTGATCTGAGGAAGTACTGCATGGCAATGGAGAATGTCCAGAAAAGTTTTACTTGCAAGGAACATTGCTAATAATACAATTGATATGTGAATAATTAATTAGTGAAGATAACAAATTGCATCATTGAATTTCTACTGCAAATCTTTCTTGTCAGTGAAGTAAGTCATTCTGCAACAATACTATGACAGAGAGATGACAAAGTACTTACTTGAATTGAAAGAATGACACCTATTTAATGTTCTAAAAATGGTATTTTGCAATCCACACACAAAAAGTTCATTAAGAACAACCCATCTGAGTTGTTCTTTAACCAAGCATACTTTAACCAAGCACAATAGCCAACTCAATGTCTCTGAAGTGCTAACAAGATAGAGAAATACCCCTTGCTATCAACATTTCTCTTCAGCTGGTATTTAAGGCAGGCAGTTCTAAACCCTAAGTATTAAAAAGGAACAGCTTCGATATATTTAATCTCCATGAAGTGATTATAATTTTGTAGTAATGAATTCTACAGTTATATATCACAAGAAGTATTTTCTTTCATATATCTTTCTTCATTGTTGTCACTAGATGATCTGGTGACGAGAATTCTGAGAGAACTTCTCCCTGTCCACTTTCTCCATACCAAGTGTGACTTTATTCACCTCAGTCGTGTTCCGTCTTAGTTGTCTTTTCCCTATTTCAGCCCACAATAGTCCTTTCGGTATAAAGAGTTTAAGTGCACTTGACCTCATTTACACTTTTTCTAGTTCTGTTGTATTATACGCCTTTTCATACCCAATATGGCAAGCATAACTGTACAGGAATTTCAGATGCCAACATCCTTACATTTGTAAAAGGACATTTTTCAATCTTTGCAGTTTTATTTTTTAATCTCTTAATTATCTCTAACGTGAGATTTGCCTTGGTGCATACTGTGTTAACATCTTCACTATGCTCTCCACTATGATCCCAATATCTTTTTCTCCATTATATATAAGAAGTTAGGCAGGGAATGTTCTAAATCTTAAATGTAGATTATATGTAATCAATATTTGCCATTTGTTTGACTATTGACTCAATTGAAAGAAATCTCTCATTTTTTTACTACCTTGTAAAATACTTATCTGCTTATTTGGTCAGCTCACTGCATTTCCCTAAACCAAGATCATTTATGAACAAGTAAAGGTATTGGTTCAAAGGCACTTTTTTGGTTGCAAAAAATGTCTATTACTAACATTTCCAACATTACTAACACAAAGTACAGAATTAGATACAAATGGGAATGGCATAATGCAAGCTTAATAATTTTATTATATGTTAACATTAACAAGATTTTTGATGCTTATCCAATATCCAATATTTATTCTATTGGTATATTGTTTAATAAGAGATGGTGGGGATCAGTAAGTACCCTAAAACAATGTTTCTTTCTTAAATTTTCTTATATTATTATAAAACAGAAGTAATATTTTATATTATTTAGGTACAGTGGTGTTTATACCATATTGACTAGAGATTATTAACTCTTATGTTAAACTTAAACTTTGAAAGATAAAAAGAAGTTTGTATATTAGCCATCTTTTCTAAAATTCAATGTTAAAGAAAATTTTAGTTCAAAGCTAATGTAGCATTAATAAACAGCTGCAAAATATTTCAAACTGAATAGAACAGAACAGAACAGAATAGAATAGAGCTGGAAGGGACCTTGGAGGTCTTCTAGTCCAGCCCCCTGGTCAAGCAGGAGAATCTATACCATCTCAGACAAGTGATTGTCTAGCTCTTGTGTTATACAATAAAGGTTTTCTGTCTTAAGCTTAATGCTGTATGTTACTTATTATTTATAACAATGACGTTTTTTCATCTAAATGTGACTTAACCATATAAGGCTTTTGGAGACGTGAAATACTCTGGATATTTCTAACTTAATTTAATTTGTTTAGATCCAGACCATATCCATGAAAGCCTGTATGATAACAAATGTATTAGGTTTGATGATGAAGAGAATATCATATGTATCCTAAGGGTCAAAGTCAAGACAGGTGATTATTCCTGCCTTTTGCTGTGGGTGAAAACTTTATGAGAAACGTAAGTGTGGCCCGTTAAGTAACAACTACTTTAGAATAGAAAGCTCTGTCCGAAACCAAGTGATAATTACCATAAGGCTAGTCCCAAAGGTGCTTTTCCAAAAGGCAACTGGGCTTCCTTGGTTTTTTCCCCCCTGAAAACGTTTCGCTTTTCAGCCAAGAAGCTTCTTCAGTTTTGAAGAACAGAACTGAAGCTTCTTGAATGAGAAGCGAAACCTTTTCAAGGAAAACCCCTCAAGTAAGTGCAGTTGTCTTTTAGAAAAGCACCTTTGGGACAACCACGACCTGGATGACTGAGAATCTCCATAGATGTTTACCATAATGCTACAGTACAGTTACTCAAGAAGCTGAAAGCATTTCCTTTCTGACCCAGGGAAGAAGTCCAAAATTCAAGGAAATGTCTAAGTCAGCCATCTTCCGGCTCCGCGCGGTTGGAAGAGGGACAGAAACCCGCAAGCCTGCTTCTCTGTTCTTTTGGTGTAGCTCAAGACCCACAGATCCGCCTCACCACGCGGAGTTACACGTGAGAACGGCTTGTTCTTTCTAACGTCCCCTCCCTTCGGCCTCCCGAGAAAAAAAGGAACTGTGTCACTAGGTGAAAGACGCCCAAGCGGCAACGCAGAGGGAATGAGGCGCAGGTAGGGAAAGGAAAGGAAGGGTGGCAGCGCAGAAGCACGTGGGTCAGAGCCGGACTCCCGTTGACTCTTCTTGCTTTGTCAGGGGGAGGAGGAAACAGCCGCAGCAGCCCTGACAGGGAGCCAACTCAGCAAGAAACTTCCTCAGGAAGGCTCGGCGGCGGCTTCTGCGGCCGCTCTTTCGTCTCCTCCCGCCTAATAACGCACGAGGCAGCTCCACGCACAGGGCAGGCGGGTGCGCCTCCCATGAGCACAGCTGCCGCAGTGGTTCATTCTGCATCCGCACGCAGGTGGAAGGCTCAGAAAAGCGACCCAGAAAGAGGCGCTCTCCCCCCCCCCTGCACCGCGTGCCCGGCAGCTCTGTCACCAGAGACGCACCGGGGTGGGCTTAAGTCGGCGGCTCAGGAGGCTTTCTCAAGGGCCAGCCGCAATCCGTCCCCTTCCTTCTCCTTTGAAAAAAATCCCGGCCCTCGGCAGCAGGTTCTTGGAAGAGAGGAAAGGCAGGCATGGAGCTGAGTATCGGTAAGTAGATTCTTTATTGGGACGAAAGTCCGCAACCGTAAGTGCCCCGAAAGTGGGGTGGGGGCATGGGGTTTGCCTAAGGGAATAATTAGAGGAAGAGAGTTTGGGTAGATGGAGTTTTGTACTTTAAGCAACTGCTTTTACTAAGGATGGTCGTTCGGCCAGTGTCTTGATCCTAAATGATTCGAAGGTCGCTTTATTAGTTTATTCTCGTGTTTCTGTTCCAAAAGCAAAGAAACACAGAGTAAGACCTGTAGCTTCTACACCTCTGGAGTGGGGCTGGCTGAAGCGGCTGATGAGGTTTGTGCTGACTGAAAGGGAAGACCTTGGCTTAGAAATGAGAGGTTACAAACTAGTGGGGTCGGGAGAAAAGGGGTGGGAGAAGAAACGACTATCAGTCCATTCAGGGGGGAAATGGAGGGTTGGCAAAAAAACTCCTTTCTTGGAGCTTGATCCGAATCCAACTTTTTCCTTGGGATAGCAAGGCTACGATACTTTACAGAGAGATCTATCTGGGCATTTGGCCTTACGGACAGGTTTGTGCTTGCCGCCGCTCCCTCTTCCCCATAGTTGCTACCCCTGTTTCTACCGGTTGTTTTCTTTCCATGGCCTCACATGGACTGGCCGGCTGAGCCATGTGCGCCCTTTTGTTTACGTTCAGTGCCAGGCGCGCCCTCATTGGCTCTGGCTTGCTCAGATGCCCAGATTGCATAATTGCGCTGGGCGGTCTTGCTGGGGAACCGTGTGGACTGACACGTGTAAGCAGCTGGAGGCCGTTGTTTTGGTGACCTATATCCAGGCGCAGCGGGCAAGGGACACGTGGGGGCGGAGGCAGTGGAGACGATTCATTCAGCCACGCCCGTCGTCTCTTCTCACTCCACCACAAAGTGGTGATTTGTACTTGGTGAATAGAAGTTCCTCTGCAGACAAAGGATCCGAAGGCGGCCGTTTCCGCTTGGAATTGGGAGGGATTGTGCCTGGAACCGCGGAATGCTTGACCGTTGACCGGACGTCCTCAATTGCTGGGCAGAATTTGGTCACTTTTGGTCTCGAAGTGATGGGAGGACTAGGTAGCTTTAGTTTGGTTAACTGCACATTCCCTAAATAGATTTCATCAGGAGCTTGATTAATTGAATTTAGAAAACCAGGGCTAGGATCAGAGATAAATATAAGTTCAGCCCTGATGTTACCTAGAGTGGTAATGAAATGTCTGCAAGCAAATAACCAAGCTCAGGGAGCACCAAGGACTCCACAATAAAGATACTGCTCAGTGGTGTATTTTGGCAGTGGTGTACTTCTCTGTTTTCTTTCTTCTGAGTGAACCTGTGTTATCCTATATACTTGCTTATATGTAGAATATATTGTGGCCATATTGGTCTACAATTCCTGTAATTTGTAGACAACAGTGAAGGAAGTTTAAATCAAGAGGGTTAAATGGTGCCTGATTCTGTAACTTCTTGATTGTATATAGAATTGCTACAACTTTATATACAGTGATAGATAAAGTTGTAGCAATTCTATATACAATCAAAAAGTTACAGAATAACAGAATTGGAAGGGACCTTGGAAGTCTCCTAGTCCAGGGCTTTTCAACCTTTTCACCCATTGTACCACTTTTAGGATATGGCAACATCTGAGTACCATCAGTCACCTAGCAAGGTGTCAAAAACCAAAAGATGACCCCCCCAAAAAAAGGAAAAAAACAATAAAGTACAGGTAGTCCTCGACCTACAACAGTTCGCTTAGTGACTGTTCGAAGTTACAATGGCACTGAAAAAAGTGCCCCCCAAGCCACAGCCAAGCAACATATCTGCCTGCCCGCCCGGCGGTGCTCTTCCTCCTGTCCGAGGTTTTCATTGTTGTGAGCATTTCTGTTGAGGATTGGCAGCGGGGGTGGAGTGGGGGGTGTTTGGTTTTTATTCCTCCCGTCTGCTGGGTGGTTGCAGCAGGTTTTGGTCACTTCACATGACCCTGGGACACTGTGACCGTCATAAATATGAATCAGTCCCCAAGCATCTGAATGTAAATCACAAAACCCTGGAGTTGCTGCAACATTCCAGCTGATTGGTGCTTCTTCTGGGTTCAGCAGAAGCAGCAGGATCAGCGCCGAGCTCCAGCTGGAGCCTGGCACTGATCTTGCCGCTTCCACTGAGCCCTGATAGCCCCAAAGAAGCGCCGATCAGCTGGAAAGTGGCACTGATCCTGGCGCTTCCGCTGAGCCCTGACAGCCCTGCAGCTCCAGCCATCTCTCGCTCAGGCTTGTGTGGTGCTGCCACCGATTCAGCTCATTCCCCTCCCCCGCTACCACTTTTCTAGGATGGTCACGTACCACCTGCCAGGTGCCAATGTACCACAGGTGGTACCCGTACCACTGGTTGAAAAGCCCTGTCCTAGTCCAACCCCCTACTTAAGCAGGAGACCATACCATTTCAGACAAATGACTGGCCAGTCTCTTCTTAAAACTTCCAGTGATGGAGCACTCACAACTTTTGGAGGCAGGCTGTTCCATTGATTAATTGTTCTAACTGTCAGGAAATTTCTCCTGATGATTCTAAGTTTTCTCTCTCTTTGTTAATCTTCCATTCCTTGTCTTCTCTTAGGTGCTTTGGAGAATTGGTTGACCCCCTCTTCTCTATGAGCGACCCTCATCTATTAAAAGATAGCTATCACGTTAAGTTCAGTGGGCTGTTTTCAGAGAAAAGTGTAGGTAAATACTGCTAAATGTCTTCCTGGTTCTGAAAAAAAATTGAAGCTCAGAGATACGACGAACTGTTTTTATTTAAAAAACAAGAATTTAAAGGAGAAAGAACATAGGGGAAGCTTGATGATACTGTCACTAATTCTGTGATGTTGCTGCATTTTCCTGAAAAACTAATGCAGTTATTTCCCAACTTGCCTTCATTCATTCATTCACTTGCAGGACTTGTACGGGCCTCCCGTCTCCTAATGACTCTAGAAAGCTCACAACAATCTATTAAAAAAATGGTTAAAAACAAAAGTACCCTTTCGCCAGGTGCTAGACCAAATATCCTCCCAGCTCAACCCCTACCTTAGCCTAATGCTTGAGGAAGAACCAGGTCTGCACAGCCCTTCAGAAGGCCAAAAGGAAGCCCTAAGTCATTGAGTTTACCTATAGATCTATTTGAGCAGACAGGCATAGTTATTTTTTATTGAAGTGTAGTTGATGCAAAGATACTGTCTTGAAACCTACTCAGACTTTGTTCATGGTTTCTACTCACATTTACTTTCATGTAAATGTGTCCACCATTTTTGTGTATTTATAGCCATCCACTCTAGAATTAGACTTACTTGAAAGCATTTTCTGTAGTTTGGGAATATCACACAATTTTGCTTATACCTCCTTCTAGAACAGAAAGCATTTCCGGTTATATGTAGTTTTTCTTATGTGTGTATGCCCATGTGATAGGAATCCAATCATCACTGAGATCTCATTCTCACATGGACTAGGAACTGTGGCATTTATAATGTAACAGGTTGGAGGAAGGCTGCAGAACAATTTTTTCTGATGACTGAGCTTACGCAATAGATGAAGTCAGGTGGTATAACGTGTATAGACTCCAGAGAATTATATAACTGAATTGGGCAGTTTGCCTAAGACTGTGAGAATTGAAATGCTTTTTTTTTTAATTTATGAAAGACTGGATAGCGGAGGGAGTGGTTCTCTTCCTCCCAATTCAGTAACTGTAGAAAGTACAGGTGTGTAGTGGCTGTGTGTAATTGCTCAAAATGACTGGCTCCAAGTGCCTATCACGCAAGTTGACAAAATTGCAAACATAATGGAATTTAACAGAAAAAAATATATATAACAGGATGTACATCTTGGAGAAATAAAGTTGAATTGCAAGGTGATATTTTGATGATTAAAAAAGGTTTTAAAAAAAGATAAGTAGAATGTCAATAAATTGCTTTCTTTGGGGTTTGTTTAATATGTAGTGAAAAACATGTAATAGAAAGGTATGAGAAAAAGAACATAAAAAGGTTGCTGGATCAGATGGAGTCTGTTTTGCTTCTAGTAAGGTAAATTCCTTTTGGCTAGGAAGGGATGTAGTGCTGAGAAGCTCACTCTCATTCTAATAGACTAAAAGCAATTTATAACTGATAGAATAGTCCAGAATATAGCTGCTTTGTTTATTAGTTGGCAAGATTTTTCTTTATGGATTTGACTAATCATCTATCTGTCTATCTATCTATCTATCTATCTATCTATCTATCATCTATCTATTAAGTCTGGGTGGCATTTATAACATGAAACAATTTAGAACACAAAATAATGCAGACTACAGTTAGTGCTCAGCTTGCAACCATAACTAGAACCAGAATTTTTATTGCTAAGCAAAGTAAGTGAGTTGCGCCTGATTTTATTACATTTTATTTGTTATGGTGGTTAAGTAATCACTGCAGTTGATAAATGAATCATGGGTCATTAAGCAAATCCAGCTTCCCCCATAGATTTCGCTTGTCAGAAGCTGGCTGAGAAGAGTTGCAAGTGGCAACCATTCCAATAGATGCTGCCAACAGTTGGTTGCCAGGCGTCCAAAATTAGATCACCTAACTGTGGGTGTGTTTCAAATGGTTACAAATATGACCGATTCTGCCACCTTTTTCAGTGTCATTTTAATTTCAAATGATCATCAAATGAATGATTGTAAGTTGAGGACTATTATTTGGAAAACAAACTCTAGAGGAAAAACACCACCACCAAAACAAATGTCCTAAAAGGAGTCCATTAACTATTTTGCTCAAGATCAGGGGGGGGGGGAAGGCCAGGTTTTAATGGCTGGTTTAAATAATGGCATGGGGGACATACAGGTTTCTGAGATATCATTTGAGCAGCAGGCACTGTGAAAGAGAAGGCATGTTTCTTGGATGGCATCAGATAAAGTTGTCTAATTGATGGGATCCAAAGCATGCTATTTCTGGTTGATCATATAGGATGAGGAAGCTATGGAAGACAGAGAACACCCACAAATAATCAGGCTCTATGTCACAAGGACTATCTAAGCCACTGGCCTTTCTCACACTTTATGGTGAACAAATGTCATTTATACATTGTTTAAAGTACTGTATTTTTTTTAGTTTTTTGGCCTATCTTCCTTTTACTACAATGTATAATCCTGAAGTATGTTCTATGAAAGAGAGAGAGGTAGTTGCTTTTATGTGTTTCCTTGACGTCATTCATAGTTTTAAAACACTTTGTTTGTCTTGCCTTTTTCCTGAATTAATTATATGTTTCTCCTTGTAAGGAAAGGCCATCAATCACTTTAGTTTTCTGAACATCACTGTGATAATAGTTTTATAAGATTTGCACCATATGAAGGGGGCACGATGGCGGTTAAAGACACCGAGCTTGTCAACTGGAAAGCTGACCGACTCAAGACCAGAGTGCTATGTAATGGCATGAGCTCCTGTTATTTGCCCTTCTCCTTCCCACCTAGCAGTTTGAAACCATGTAAATGCAGGTAGATAAATAGGTACCTTTTCGATGGGAAGGTAACAGCTTTCCATGTGCCTCGGTGTATAGTGATGACCATAGAAATGTCTTCGGACAATGCCGGCACCCTCGGTTAAGAAACAGAGGAGCACCTCCCCCTAAAGTAAGATATGACATCTTTACCGTTTACCTTATGGTACCACAAAATATGTATGTGTATTTATTTTTATGTGCCATCCATATAAAATAATACTTTACAATAGAGAAAAATAGCAGAGGTTGGATTATGTAAAATCATTATATTGACCATTTTATTTGTGTTTCTTTTTTCATAATATTTTCTAAAATGAAATTTGTCATGTTGCTACAAATGGAACTATTAAACCATTATCATCAATCTGAAGAATTTGTAAATACAGAAATGAAGTTGGACTTTTTTTCTCCATTGTATTCCATAGATGAATAAGCAAGGTTATTTCTCAGTTGCCAACTTTTCCTCACTAACTTAATTAATTTGATGTCAGCATTATTGTTTATGAGTATCAAATAGCAGTTTTCTCGCTGTTGATGTGCATTTACTGTGAAAATGTTTCCTACTTTTCCTCAATGCTCTTTTTTATTTATTTATTTTTTATGCATAGATTGCTGAGCCTCTTGTGGAGGTTTGAAATTATTTGTATGTTTTAACTCTGGGATTTTGTGAGTATATTACAGAATGCTTTTATATAAAGGGATGGCTTACAACAATCAGGTGCTAAATCATAATAATTATATTCCTCTGTATTCTTATCTTCTAATCCAATTGTTTAAGGGTATTGTGGTACTTACATAAGATTAATTATGGTAAGTGAACGTGGTTTAACTTTTACATGTCCAAAGTTGGCATTCTGTTGAAAATCTGAAATATGATTAGATAAGAATTGTGTGTTAAAAAAAAATCTGGCAGAATTTTTTTTAAAGACTAGAGAATAAATAGAGGCAGTTACATATTAGAATTGAAATGGCAATACACTTCACTCAAAATTTAAAGCCAGCTTTTTCTAAAAAGACATGATACATTTATTTTATTTCTCATTTTATATAATAAACTATGCACATAGATTTGCATGAGCTACATAAGCAGCTAGGTTGTTTGGTAGAAAATTCTGGAAATACATAATGTGCTTGTATGTAGAATATTAAGGAAAAACAGCATAAAATATTAAGTACATCAGTATCAGAATTCTGTTTCAAGTCAAATTAAACAGTTTTTGTAAAGTAGAGTGCACATTTACTATTTGACAGAATATCCTTGATTTTTTTTCTTTTTTTCAATATACTGGAAATAATATTCCACTTTACAAAAATCATATTGTTCAGCACAAAACACTAATGATAGGTGCATCACCAATGTACCATATTATTCCCTGGTTTTGTAATTACATCCTTAAAACCTGTTATTCAGATGTAGTTTTTATTGTAGTCTGATTCTGTTCCATTCACTGCAAATAATAGGGTTAGGTATGAAATCAGCACACATCTGGATGAGCACACAGGTCAAGACTCTGTTCTGCAAATTTAGAAATCATCCTTTGTTTCTCATACTATAGTTCTTATTAATGTTATTATTTGAAATGATTCTCCCTCTGAGGATCTTTTGTGAAGAGTACGGTACTTGAAATATCAGAGTATCAGTGGGAAAGTTATTGAGGCTGGGATCTTATTCATGGTTATCTTTTACTAAGCCTTTCCAAGTGCTCTGGAATTTTTTTTACTGTTATGCATAAATAACTGTGCTGTAAGGCTAAAAGTACAAAAAGCTCCATTTCCCTATTTCATTTGTAATGAAATAATCCATTTGACATACATGGTATTCATTTTTTCCTTCCTAATATTTTTCGTATTAATGCCACTGTTCAGTGCTATTAAAGTCTGAGCTCAGTAATTTCATAACATCAAAACATCATAGATAACAGAGACATCAAGACAAGTTAACCTGTTACATGCAAAATTCAATTAGGCCCAATCTGCATGATAAGTATGTGGTCAGTATGTGATGATTGTAGCATTATGGAACGCTTTAAAAAAAAACTATCCACTATTGTGTCTATGGGCTTGAATGCATGTTTTTCTTATCTCCTATTTTATGCTGAATACTAGAGAGCACACAAATCAAATAGTTGAGAGTTATTTCATATTGGGTCACTTCTAAGATAGAATACTAATCTATATTTTTCATGCAAAATGCTATTGTAAGTTCTTAGGTTGCACTTCCCAAATTTTTGTCATTATCAGCTCTGATAACTATTTTAGTCACAATTTGGCCCACTTCCAGAGCAAACTTAAAGTAATTATTCTATAGTTTTTGTATGCCCTGCTAAATCCTTTTTTTTTTTAAAAAAAATAGGGAAACAGTATTGTCATATGTCTAATCAATCATGCATAGATGTAGTCTTAATGCCCATGTTAAACAAGTTGCATTGTGAGTTGCATTTCATTTTTTTCTTGTATACAACAGCATTTGTTTCAATACCACTCTTAGAATGTTACTATCTTTCCCATGTAAATATCTAAAATATCACTTTTAACATCCCTTAATTCAATTTTATCTCACATCATTTTAATCACTTTTGTTTTTAATTTCATTCACTCTGCTGGAAGACCCTTGTTTGGCCTTTTTCACCTCCTTCCAAAGTAATTGCTTATTGCTACCAATGCCAATTGCAGTATTTGGACTGTTGTAAATTTGTATCACTCCGCATATATAAAAAGTTTTAATGTATTTTAGGAGTTACTCTTCCTAAAGAGTCCTTTAGTCATTGTATGGCTTGGAAAACTTGTAAACTGACTCTACAAGCTGTAGGCTTTTTTTTTTTTTTTTAATATTCATTGCTGCTGAAAGCTATACTGTTATTTTATAAACTTATAAAGTTTATTGACTTTGTGTCTTAATGGCTTACCGTACCTGCTCCCTAATAGATATGAAAAATCAAATTGCAATATTTTGGATTCACCACTGACTATTTTCTTCTGTCTTCAAAACCAAAAGCAACTTAAACTTCATTTGTTTGTTTTTCTCTGAGCACCTTCTCTTGGTTAGGGCGATGTAATTGAATTTGAATCTTGACCTTCAGATGATGAAGTAGATACTATTTTCTGAAATCAAACATTTTGAATAATGTTATAAGAGGAGGGGAAGGGGAAGCTGACGCCTGACTACAGTTAATATCTGTACTCCTATGTTCTTTTCCAGGAAGTGTAATTGCTTATATCAGCTCTTCAAGCCCTGCTTCCTGTCACAGCGAAGGCTCAGACAACAGTTTTCAGTCCTCTTCTTCCCCTGTGCCACCGTCACCAAACAGTTCCTTCTCTGAGGGGAGCTGTAGTAGCAAGAGTAAAGAGCAGTCTGATAGAAGATCATACAGTGACCAATTAGAGAATCACACTAAGGCAAATCAATCAAGTGGCACCTCAACAGCAAAAAGTCATAATGGATTTGCAAGTAAGTGCTATTAGTCTTTTACAAAACACTCATTTCAGCCATCACGTTTCTCAGCTCCTTTCATTTTTCTATAACTTACAGGTTCTCCTTTTTTCTTCCCATGGTTAGCTGTTATGATTAAACTGGTACTCACTTGTTGATAATTGAAACTTTGCAAATGCTGACTTCCAGGTGCTCTCTGGTTGAACCTTTGTTAGACATACCCATGTAACATTGTAATATAAATGAGAGACTAACAAGAGGAGGAACTTGTGACATCTGAATTGATTCTTAGATTATCCACTTTAGGTATAAGATAGATATATCTGAAGCTTGGCAGCAGTGGCCTGAAGCCTGCAGTATTAAATCTTCAGCATTTAACCTCTGACTTCCATTCTTCTAGTTAAACTGGAGTTCTGATGCTTCAAACTGTCATATTGTCATATTCCTATTCCATAGTCAGACTGGGACCAACAGGCTATGTTGTCCCATGGTCCACAATTAAATTGGAAAAAATGAGAAATTGAGAAATGTTTACCAAGAAACCCCAGTCTGGAAATCTCCCTATTTAAAATGCGTGAAGTACAGCGTTTTAGAATTGAGATTTTGGAATCACCCAGGTTTGCTTCTGAAAGAATATATAAGTTCAAATTGATTCATTTCTGAATCAAAGTAAAATAAGTTTATTATCCATGTAACATGATCGTGCACACTTTGAAGATAATTTAGAAGTGATTGTGATCTCATATAAGCACAAAACCTCTATTAGGTTTACACTGCTCTTAGGAGCATTTATTATGGTTAATGTTACCTTTAAAACTGGTAGCATTGTACAGAAGCTTGAAAAACAAGGAACTGATTTAAAACATAGCAGAAGAGCACTGCACTTGCACAAGATCCAAAACATTTCTTCTGAATCATTTACCGAGTGTGCACAAAACATGAGACTATTTCAGAGTATCTTATTTGCTTGTCTGCAGATTCTTAAGCTTCCAGTAACTGGTGACTACTGCACTTAATTTCTGTACTTCTTAGTTTGGAGACACCAGCCTTTGAATCTGGAACTTCTTAGAATTGCTGCACATTTGTTCTGGAATTGCACATTCGCTCCCACCCTAATAAAGCTTTTATTAGATACAGTTAGTCCTAGCTTACTGATTGCCTTGTATGGTGACCATTTGAAATTAAGAGTTGAAAAAAAGAGTTTTGCAACCAATCCTCACATTTATGCCATCACATCTATCTGTGGTCACATGATCACCATTCAGGCACTTTGCAGGTGCCACACATTTACGATTATTGTAGCTCTTGCAGTGATTGCCATTTACAAGTTTCACAATCAATGGAGAACCTGGAAGTAACATTGCAAGTTATGATCACATGGAGTGGCACTTGATAGCACTTAATTGATTCACTTAATTAAGTGATTGACTTCATGAGGCAAGCAGAAGTGTTATATGTTTGGTGCGGTCATATGATTTTCCACTTGGAGTTATTGCCAGTCCAGTTGTAGTTGATAAGCCAGGAACATGCCACTATATCAGCACAAAACTCAAACAAGGATACTTCAGTTCAATATTTTTATGACTATCGAGTTTCAACTTCTGAAATGTTAAAACATGTATTATATTTTATTATTTATTAATTTAAAACAATTATATAGCCGCCAATCCTATAACCAATTCATTATTAGGGGTGTCAGGAGTATTAGGGAAAGCATTACATTTAAACACTTCTTTTCCTATCTAAGAGTACTTGAATAACCTTTATACAAATCACTTAAATGAATATCTCTGTTTTTTCTGATTATTTAAGTATTGACAACTTTAATAATAACTTATTAATTTAATACTTTTTGCACTGTTCCTAATATTGTAATCTCAGAGAACAACTTTAGTTGGTTTATTACTCAGATAATTAAATTCCATGATCAAAAGTGGAATTGTTGATTCCCTAAACCAGTGGTGGCGAACCTATGGCACGGGTGCCAGAAGCGGCACCCGGAGCCCTCTCTGTGGGCACACATGCCGTTGCCCCAGCCTTGCCTCCCCCTGTGACCCCTTCCTCACCAGTAGCCCTCCTGGAGAAGAGACACCCCCGAGGGTGGCCCATATGGAGCAGTGCAGCCAAGGACATGGCAGCCAGGCAGCATAGACAAGACTCTGCCCTCATGCCCCATCACGCATAGTTGATGCTGCGGTGCGCGGGCAGAGGGCGTGGCTGCCATGGCACTGCTGGGCGATCTGCGGCGGGCCTTGGAGACGATGAGTGGCCCTGCGGGCAGGCGGGGTGGGGGCGGAGCAGGGGCGGGTCAGTTTTTGGGCAGTCAGTATCTAAAAGGTTCGCCATCACTGCCCTAAACCCTTGTTACTTGGAACCTGTTTGCAACATGTTAATAAGTAATGATATTTCATCAGTTCATAAGTCATCATTGGATAGCATTTTCATTTTTTTGTTTTACCCCATCACCTGCTGAAACATTTGTGTTTACTTGATAAACCTACTGCCTTGTTTCTAAACAAAAGAAATTTTCAGATGGCATTTAAATCTAATAAATTTGTGCTATTATTGTAGATGATACGGGGTAAAATTTCATTTATGTAGAGCAGATGTATCAGTTTTTATTTGTCCTAAACAATGTTATTTTTATACAGTCAGTATTAGTTAATAATTAACACAGACTTAACAGCAAGACACTTTTACACCTTAAAATTTTAGATGCAGTTTGGAGGGCACCTTTGGCAATGGGATTTATTTCAAAGGCAATCTGCCCAGATTTCCTAGAGTGCTTTTTTCTAGAGTTACACATTATATTTTAAAAACTATACAGCTTAATCTTTTGCTGACTCCTATATTAAAATATTTTTCTAATTCTTTGAGACATATGTAATAATGACCCGAGAAGGCAGGTGTACAGAATTATATTCCTTTACATTACATTACATAACAAATCAAATCTATCCGTGCTTCATTTTCCATGTTACTACTGTTTTCATACTGTTGCATTTTTAGAATTTAATGGCATGGTCTTGCTGTGTAAAGTCTGTGGAGATGTTGCTTCAGGATTTCACTATGGGGTCCATGCCTGTGAAGGCTGCAAGGTAATTTTTCTAATATAAATGGCTTAAGAATAAATATAAATTTAGGAATGAGTATAATTATTGCTGACTATCTGAAATATGTTTTATTTGCTATATGTTTTATTTGCTAAATTGCCAAATTTAAAATATTTTCATTTTCTTCTAAATAAGTATAATCAGCAAGGCTAAAGGTAATATTCTTTCAAGTTTTACATGAATATTTTGTGTGTATTTTATTCTATTGTTTTTAATCACAACACAATTTCATAAGCCTTATTTAATTTGAAAATTAAACATACAAGATTGTATTCATATGATATAATTGGAAGCTTGTTCGCAAAAAAAAAAAAAAACCCAACTAAAACAATTGCTTATTTTTTCAGGGTTTTTTTAGAAGAAGTATTCAGCAAAATATCCAATATAAGAAGTGCCTGAAGAGTAACAACTGCTGTGTAATGAGAATGAATAGAAACAGGTGTCAGCAGTGCCGATTCAAAAAATGCTTATCAGTAGGAATGTCAAGAGATGGTATGTTTCTATATTGAGCAGTGACCTTCAAAAGGTGAATTGTTGTATGTTTTGTGTTTAATTCAAATGGAAGTTTTATAAAAATGGTGATAAAGTAGAGGTTAACATTGTGCTCTGTTTCCAATTGCATCGTAACTAGTGCTTTTTTTCTTAAAAAAAAAAAAAAAAGGTGCCAGAACTCACACACATTATATAACCCGCCTTGCCTACCCTACAAGGTTCCATCCAAAAAAGGTGCCGGAACTCCGTTCTGGGTGTTCTATGAGAAAAAAAGCCCTGACCGTAACCACAAAGTCACAAGTATGGAAATGATGCTGGAACATGAAATATGTTCCTACAAGAACTTGTAATCCCAGTGAGCATTTGTGAATGCAGGTGGTCCTCTACTTACAACAGTTTGTTTAATGACTGTTCAAAGTTACAATAACACTGAAAAAAATGACTTATGACCATTTTTTACACATACAACCATTGTGATGTCCTATGGCCGGATGATCAAAATTCAGACGTTTGGCAACTGGTTCATATTTATGATAGTTGCAGCATCCCGGAATCATATGATCACCTTTTGTGAAGCAAAGTCAATGGGGAAGTCAGATTCATTTTACAACTGTGTGATTTAACAACTGCAGTGATTCATTTAGCAACTGTGATTGTAAAGATCATAAAATGGAGCAAAACTCATTTAACAACTTGCTTAGTAACAGAAATTATGGACTCGGTTGTGGTTGTAAGTCTACCTGTAAAAGCAATGAGCTTGTATTCGTGGCATCAACAGTATCCATGATGGAGGGAATAAGCAGTATGCAAGGCCGTATTCACAAAGGGCTCTAAACCATGTTTGTGAAGGGAATAATTACATCTTCAACTACACAAGGCAGAATGGGCTGTCAGGATCCCTTATATGTTTACATGTGAGATACATGGCCATCCACTTCTGTGATTTTAAAATAATGGAAAAAAAATCTGTCCAATTCATAAATCTAGGACTAAGTGTTGCATCTCCAAACATGTTTTGTATGTATCTTAATGTGTTGTAGTGTACAATAAAGCCACTTCCAATGCAATGTAAAAAGGCTAAGACATTTCAATATAGTATATTGATTAAAGAAAACAGCAAATGAAAGTCACTAATAGTTATAGTCTTTACTTAGTTAATTCATCAGAAAATGTATAAGGGATCTTAATCATCAAGGAAAAATATAGGAGATTCTTTTAGACTTTTATCACAGGCTCTTGACTTTGCTATTTATCAATCACTGGAAACAATGCAAATTTCCAAACAGAGTTTTCTAAGAGGATAATTTTCAAGGAAGAATATTCAAACTGACTAGTACTTTGACTAACTTTATTAGATATTTTTCCTGAAATATATATACTTCCAATTTAGGCTGAGCCATAAGAAAATTAGCCTGGGATCCGGTAAATTAGTTAGGTTAAACTAGATCTGTCTTTTTGGTTTTTTTAGAGCAATGTTGCTCAAATATGATTACTTTTTACAATGTGTGAACTTCAACTCTCAAAATTCCCTAGCTAGGCAATTTTGGGAGTTGAAGTCTATACATCTTAAAGTTGCCAAGTTTGAGGAATACTGATTTAGAGGAATGATCTAGTACAGGGCTGTCAAACTACTGGCCCGTGGGCCGGTTGCATCATATGGAGGCTGCGCACACCTCAGCTCCGGCAATGCAAAAAAAGTCGCAATACATTGCGACACATCACGTGACACAGCGAGTTTGACACCTGTGATCTAGTAAATGGGAAGCATCATACCATTGTTAATTAATCATGGCCTGGAAACTTAACTTGATTAATTGAATCAAGGAGATACTACTCTAAACTAAACACATTGGCTGGTTTGCATCATATATGGAATCACAAAGTAACTAATGTTTTAGCTAAATTGGTTGTGCAAGACCAGCAAATTAAGGAACTAAAAAAAATTATAGGGCAAATTCATTTGCAATCTTACAGTTAGTCTAATAGGGTTTCCAATATTACTTTGTGTATGCCTGCCTTTTTTGGATATCATCATTGTACACAAACTGGTTTTCATTTCTCTCAAGCCCAAAGTATCTCAGTACAGCCAGTCTGCCACTTTCGGATAAATTTTGGTTATTCTTAGAATTTTTAGTAAATATAATCACAATACTTTCCAAACTGTGAGTGGCCCTAGTTACTACATTTTGCCTGCTTTCATTCCAAGTTGTGTACTCCAAGATGTATCTTTCTGCTCTTTTTTCCTTAGTCATGAAAACAGTGCTTACATTCCTGCCTGCATTGTTGAGAAGAAAAATTGCTTATCCTTATTTTATAAATTATTTCAATGCTTTATTAATAACGCAGCTTTCTGGACAACCTAAGCTATATTAATAAAAGAAAATAACATGAGAATAAAGTACAAAAAATAATATAGGAAAAGGAAAGAGAGAATATTTATAAAAGTCAGCATCTTTTCCAATAGCCCTTTCTGTCCAGAAGCAGCATAAATGTACAGTTTGTTTTTAGAAGGAAGAAGAATTATAAAAATTTGGCTCACTCTCTTCATTACAATTGAAAACGCTGCGTGGGCTGTGTATAAATTCTCTTCTATTCCATGTGGTATTTCACATTTGAGAAAAATGCATCTTCAGAATTTCAGAGTCCCAGAAATAGCTGAGTAGTCTTTTGGTCCTTGTTCACAATTTTGATGTCAAAGAGATGCTGTGTTTAATCAATAGTATGATTTCTTAAGGAAGAATGCATGCTTATTAGAATTTGATATAATATAAAACTAAAGGCTCTGTCTTCCTTATAGCTGTTCGATTTGGCCGAATTCCTAAACGGGAGAAGCAGAGGATGCTAATTGAAATGCAAAGTGCCATGAAAACTGTGATGAATACGCAATTCAGTGATCACTTGCCTACTGAAGCATTAAAAGATAGCCAAGAAGCATTGGTCTTAGTGCCTCAGGAACAGCTGAACTCCAAACTACAGCAAGAAGAAGAAACTGTCAAAAGGCCCTCTTCTCCTTCTCCCCTTCCTCCTCCTCTATGTCCTGCTCTTCCTTTGCCCTCTGATATTGTCAAGGAAGAAGTGATTGGCATGGTAACTAGTGCCCACAAAGATACGTTTATGTACAATCAGGAACAACCAGAAGATCGTACCACTGTTTTGCAGCGTCCAAATGGGGAGAAAAACCTTAAATACTTGGCGCAGTTCAATTCTGGTGGTGAAACTGATCATGGTAGCATAAGCAGTGTGCTTCAAAATGGGAATGTTAAACATTTCAATGAACAATATAAAGGGCAAAACAATATGCACTATCCAAATGGGTATAATCTTTGCTTCCATTCTATGAACTTCGCCAATGGCTTTACCACAAAAGGGTATAATACAATGCTCGAAAATGGATTTTCTTCCATTGAAACTCTGAATGCGTATTCCTGCAGCACTGGAGGCAGAATGCATCTGGTATTACAATTATTAAATACTGTTCTTTAGTTGTCATAAGCTTAAATTAGTCACATAGTCCTGGGAACAATAAGGCAGTAGAGTGTACAGGTAGTCCTCTATATACAACCAGTCACTTAGCGACTATTTGAAGTTACAACATCTCCCGCAATAATTTGCCTTTATGACTGACCACAGGACACTGCAGTGTCGACCCCCTCCATTCTTCCCCCCTGGCCTTATGCCTACTTCCCACCCCATATCTGCCATTGATTGCATCACTCTACTCCTTAGTGTTGCTAGACCACTTGGCTTCACCATAGAAGGAGGCACTATTTCCTGAGCAGCCATAATGAAACAGTCCTCTAATCACCCCTGTAAGTGGCTTTCCTCACACTGGTTTCTTTCCCTACAGTGGCAGCAGTTGCCCCAGATTTTGCTGGGGTTGAGTTAACCCCCTGCCTGCACCACTCAGGGCCCAGATCCCTCCTATCTGCAGTAGCCAGGAACTTCACCCCATTATCCAAGGGGCTACCAGTTCAAAAGAAAGATAAAAATCTGCCAGAGTCTATATGGGGCAGGAAGAGCTTTAAGAAAGGAAAGATGGAAGACACATTCACACACATACACCTCAAGCATTCCTTCTTGCAATGTCTGAAGGAAGGCACATGTCTCTCTGTGTGTGCTGCCCCCTCAAGCTTTGATCCTCTCCTTCCATTAAAGAAGGGAACAAGAGTTTTTACAAGTTCTCTTCCAAAGAAAAGGTTTAAATGCCTTGGAGACTCCAAGGATGTGAAGCAGCCACCTTCTTCACAAAGCCCTGACTTGAGTTGCTTTGCATGCCAACTGAATTTCGCCATTTCCTTCTTCCCATGAGGTCATCCAGCCTGGCCCTTTAAGAAGAGGAATATAAAACTGCTAAAACCAGCCCTCAGCTCTAGCATCTTAAAATGCCCCTTTTCTCGTGCTCCTGGACAGGGTTGGCACATTGCTGCTGGCTTCATAGAGAATAAAAGCTGCCTACCTTTTTCTAAAGCTCTTCTCTGAATGTGGCTCCTAAGCGCAATAGTTATAAGACATTTCAGCTTGACTTGCATGGGTTAAAACAATGAAGCACAATTCACAATTCCTAGCAGAGATTGGCTTCAAATGGAAGAAGTCGTTTCCATTGAAATGGAAGCAACCATGCCCAGAGAAGAGTTTGCAGAAAAGAAGAAAAGCATGCTAAAACTTCTGCTTTTTGAATCAGGGCTTTGGGGGGTTGCATTGTTTTTGCAGAGCCTTAAAAAGGGAGCACAGCTCTTTTTTTCTCTGTTTCTATGAAGCCAGTTCCAGTGATTATTATGTGAATCCCACAATCCTTAAGCAGATCCATTTTAGACAATCCCTCTTTTGCTGGAAACTGGAAGTAAATATCCATTCCTAGCAACAAAAAAAAGACGTATGACTCTGGGACACTTCAAACAGCCATCAGTGCAAGCCAGTTGCTAAATGTCAAAATGTGACCGTGTAAATGGAGGGGGAGGTGTCATTAGAATTTCAAATCTTTATCATAACTACCTTTTTTGGGATTCCTCATAAATCCAAACAGTTGCTAAGTGATCAGTTGTAGTTTGAGGACTCCCTGTAGTTGGAATATTAACAGAGTGACACATATGTGAAGACGCTTTAGGATGGACGAATACCTTCCCTCATATGTGCTTTTTTAAAACAAATAACTCTATGAATTCAATTGGGGGAAAATAAATGTTAACTAATTACTAATTGTAGTGTGACTTTGTGAAAGTATACGTCAGTTAAGCAAATCAACTGAATAGTGATTACTCCGATAGCAATTTCACTTGAAGCTGAGAGTACATTCTCTGATTCTTTTACATTATTTGTGCTGCATTTTTCAAATGGCATAGAAATTAAGAAAAGAAATGTGCATGCAAGTGATTCAAACATTTTAAGCCTTAACAGTTTTTTATGTCTTAAAGTAAAGTGAAAAAAATTTAAGATTACAGTAATGTACTTGCAGTCACAAGGTCATATAATTTGTTCTGGTTAGTCAATAGGCTTGTAATTGCCTACCAATTGCACTAGATGGAAATAAAATTATCACAGCCATTCAAAAATTGTAATGCAAAGATGCTCTGCAAATGTAGGTTTGGAAGTATAAAATATCGAGGGAAATGGATTTTAAAGTAGATGCTCATACTTAAATTTCTTTTCTAAGAAAGATTTTATTTTGCAGTTGACAAGAAGAAACTCTTAATTTTAATTAGACTCTAATATTTTTGAAACATACTCGCTAGCATTTTTAATTATGAACTGTTTTAATTATAAATAATTGTGTTATATTTGAAGACATTGCCAGTTTTATAGTTTTTGAAAAGGAGGATGTTCAGAATAGCATTTTGATTCTATATATGTTTAAATATCCAGGTTTGCCCAATGAACAAGACTCCTTTTGTGGATCCAAATAAGTCTGGTCAGGAAGTCTGGGAAGAATTTTCTATGAGCTTTACACCCGCAGTAAAGGAAGTAGTGGAATTTGCCAAGCGTGTTCCAGGTTTCCGAGATCTTTCCCAACATGACCAAGTAAATCTTCTGAAGGCTGGGACCTTTGAGGTGAACATTTCCTTTTTGTTTCTTCTTTTTCCATCAATCAAAACTGATAAAATGAGTGCAGTTACTTTGGTACACTTGGCATATATCTGCTGTAGTTATTGGGGAAATGTGGCAAAATTTGCCTCTTTATGTAATTACAGATTGTATATTTTACTTGGAAGTTTCATCCTGTCTCCTCACTCATTTTGAAAAGGGCTCACCTTTTTTTGGTATCTCTGTGTGATATCTGCCAAGTGAGCTTCCCTGGTTGATGATATCTATTGCCTAAAGCACAGGTGGGGAACTATGGCTCTTTTATGACTTGTGGACTTCAACTCCCAGAATTCCTGAGCCAGCCATGCTGAGCCATGCTGGCTCAGGAATTCTGGAATTGAAGTCCACAAGTCATAAAGGGGCCATAATTCCCCTCCTCTAGTCTGAAGGGACCCACACCTCTGTCTGTAATTGAAATCCAATGCTTCCTGACTATATTCAGTTTTGCCTTTTAGAAAGAGTCACACTGAACACGAGAAAACTTGTATTTAAGAAGTGCCAATTGTTATCTTGTTTTGCCTCATCTTTCCTTTTCTGAGGAAAGAGATTGCTTTTGAGCTCTGTTACTTAAAAAAAGTTTTAAATATTGGTGCTAAGTAATATTCTCCATCCCTTCCAAGGCTGTGTGGAATAGAGGTCAGTTTACACCAGTGTTTTTGACTGCCCCCCTGTGGAATGCCTCTCACTTCAACAATAATAAAATGCAGTTTTAGAAGATGTAGCATTTTAATTCAGAACCATTTTCATATCCTCAATATAACAGTCACTTTTTGTGAGATGGGCAGCCATATCAATTTGATAAATAAATAATATGCCAATAAAAATATCAAAGCCAAGTGAGGATGTCTCCATAACCCCAAACTCTAAATATTTTTTATATATATATAACCTGGCCTGTTTCTAAATTATATAAATAGTTGCCTGGGATTTTTTTTTAAAGCTTGGGATTAATCATGTCTTCAGTAAATTGTAAGAAAGCCTTTTTAAACAAACAAACAGAGGATATAAATTATATAGGATAATAATCATTTTGTGTGTGGACTATTTTAGAATTAAATCTTCAGGATATATCTCACTACTTCATTGCTAATAGTTGGGTAGAAGAGAACCAGGATATTGAAAGTCTGGGAAATAAAATCCCAGAAGGCAGCAGTTTAGATCACTTCCCTTGAATTTTAAGACAAGTCACCAAGAATTGACCTTGGCTCAGAGAAGACTTTTATCTTCAATTTTATGAGCTGTCAAACTTTGAAGATTCTATATGAACTGAGTATAGATTTACATGCGAGCTTTTCTCCCTAAATTTTCTTTTGACTAGGTACTAATGGTACGGTTTGCATCCCTATTTGATGCAAAAGATCGTACTGTCACTTTTCTTAGTGGAAAGAAGTATAGTTTGGATGATCTACGTACCATGGGAGCTGGTGATCTGCTGAACTCCATGTTTGAGTTTAGTGAAAAGCTAAATGCACTGAACCTTAGTGATGAAGAAATGAGTTTGTTTACAGCGGTGGTCCTTGTATCTGCTGGTAAGAAAACAAAATGAACCTTTGTATGTAGCAAAAAATAACATATCCTTTGTCTTTTCATAATATATGAAATCTGATTTGGGGGTTGGACTCCCCTTCTCTCCCTCTCCTGGGTTTCTTCACACTGTTTAACAAATAAGATTATATATGAAATTTATCTTATAGTATTTTTTGGAGGTGCCTCATTAACGGTTCTGTTCTTGTTCCTTTTATACAGTTGGTTTGCATGAAAAGGGATGAGAGGCAGATTTTGTTTCAGCAGTAGTTACATTTGGGACTGTTTTGAGGGTTAGCAAAGAGCATCCATGCTGCTATTTTTCAGTAATGATGCAATATTTCTACTTTATTAGGTATGCATTGCTATGTTTCAGCTGCTTTTACATATGTAGGATTTTTGGGGAGATTTTTTTGCAGCTCACTTTTAGTTCCATATTCTTTCTCTTGTGAACTTCTAAAGACAATATACTATTGAATTTTAAAATAAAATGTATCCTGTGGGGCAGGGAGATTACACTGTTTGCATGTTCTGATCCATATTGGAATAGGAATATTGCAATAGGAAATGTAATTTTGAATTGTCATGCAGTCTGATCTATGATAATTAGTTTTAGTTACTAAAGTGCAACAACGGGTAAAAAAACCCAATGTCCTTGGTAGGTGCAAAAATATTTTTTCTTAGTCCACTTACCATGAATTCTTTATCATGCAAAGGAACATAATTTTTCATTGTGGAATAAATCATAAAAATAATATAGGAGGGGAATGGACAGCCTAACACATGCCCTCTTACTCTTCTGGTTGGCAAGGAAGAGTATTCTGAAGTCACACTCACTCAAATAAACACCCTAGAAAATTTTAATTTGTTAAGACTCTTCCATCTTACATTCCTGATTATGTTAGGATCCTTACCTAATACCCCATGCATTCCTCTTAGCTGTACACTCTAGCCACACAATTCTATTGTTCTTTTCCACAATAGAATATTGTCAGAACCTTGTTTTACTTTACTGCGACTCTGATCTCTGAGATGTTCTAATATGTGTGTATTTGTTACTCTGCTCAAAAAGTAAAGATTCCTCTACATATCCAAGCTATTGGATCACGTTCAATTGTCATTATCTCCAGAATGTATTTGCCTACCTTAGGGTACCCCTCCATCCTTCATTATAAATTAAGGACCTAAGATGAACATGTTAATTTATATAGGCCTTGATCTGTAGCAGTTGTGATTTACCTAGTTTGAATATCATTTATTAACTTAAATGCTTTGATGAATACCTCGATACTTTGCAGAAGTTTATACAGTGTATGTTGCAATATATGTTGCAAACCAATAACTGTCTCTCTCCCATTGTTTATCTTTCATTTAGAACGATCAGGAATAGAGAATGTCAATTCTGTGGAAGCACTGCAAGAAACACTGATCCGTGCACTGAGGACTTTGATCACAAAAAATCATCCAAATGAAGCCTCTATATTTACAAAACTACTTTTGAAATTGCCTGACCTGCGTTCCTTAAATAACATGCACTCTGAAGAACTTCTAGCCTTTAAAGTTCATCCATAGGCTTTTAGCTCTTACTTATATACTTGATTTACCTAAAATTGATTGTTTTTATTTTGTGCTAAAATATTTGTTTATAATTGTACATGCTTCTGTGAAGGATTTGCATAATAGTGACATGACCTCTTACATGTAGTAAATGTGTCAGGTTGAACCTTATTTCATCGCTGACAAAATGGCCACAGATTTCTTCTTGATTATCCAAAACTGCCCCACTTGCACACTAAATGTTATAGATGCTGACCTCTTTGTCTTTACAGAAAAGATCATTTAATTATGCTAAAGAAGAATACACAGTGGCTACAAATGGAAAGCAGCACTTTAACTAAATGAAGCAAGACTATATTGGTCCAACTCATCCTTAAGTAGATACCTTGCTATATGAGACAGTTTTTAAAAACTGTTTCTGATTTCACTATGAATAGTTTATAAAAGAATCAGCTTAGTATAAAACTATACATTCAGCTTTGTACGTGTTTATATGTGCATATGCACGCACACACACATATAATATGAACAGAGATGGCTGTATTATTACTTTATAAACTTCATGTGCATACATAATTATATAAGTATGTAAATATAAATAAACTTCACAATATTTTCAGCTGTGAAGAAGTTAAAGGATTACCCATATGAATGTATTTGATTCTGTACAGTTGAAGTAAGTATATTAAAAGTTTAGAGATTCCCAACTTCTGGTTTGCCGACGCAGCTGCTGCGGACACTTGGAAAGTGACTCCATCTTCCACGTCCGATTTTCCTTTGCTGAGGGACCCTGGGAAGGGTCAAAAGTCTCCCTGTAGGGCCAACGAACAAGGAGAAGACCCCCGCTTGATTGCAGGAGATCGGCCATAGCAATATGGCTCGTCATTAGGCTGTAGACAGCTGAAGTCAAATCTACTATCAAGCACTCTGAAAGCAACGTGGATGAAACTGGGTGAGATTTGATCTTCTCTTTACCCCAAGTACCTTCTTTCTTGTAAAGCCGGCTTGAAGTATCTTTCCCCTTTGGGGAGAGAGGGAAGGGAAATTCTATCCCATCCTCTAAGAATAGCGGCGTCTGACTATCCAGGGGAATCAAAGCATTAAAAAGAACAACTTTAATCTAATTGGATTTATATGTTTCTGAAACTTGGTGACTAAAAATTTTCCTATTTATATTGGAGACATTTGTTTTTATCTACAAAAAAGAAATAAAATTGGAAAAAGAATTGGAAAAATTCGGGACTTAAAAAACTCTAAACGGCATCGGTGACATCTTGTGGTGAAGTTTGGTATTGCAATTTGTTATTTCCTAAAAAGAGACTTGGCTCAAAGCCCAGACCTAGATAAGACTTTCCTTGGAACCATCTGTGAGAAGATTCAGCTGTAAGAAAACAGCTGGGTAGCAAAATTGGTCCACTTGAACTGTGACTGTAAATCTTTACTGTCTTTTGCTTAACAAATAACTTTTACTAGAAAGACTATTTATAAATAAGTGAAAGGTGGATAAAGACCAGGAAAAGATTCTTTCTATGTTAAAAGCAATACATGAAAGCATTCTTGCAGCTTGTGATAAAATAAGACCTAAAATAAAAGATCAAGATGCCAGTTTAGATGCACAAAGCCAAATTTTGACTACAACTAAAGAACCAACAATGCAGAAGATAACAGAAGTGGGACAACCAAATATGGAGACAGAGGACCCAATTGATCATCAAATATATCTGATGGAAAATCCAGAAAAGGAAGTGACAACATTGAAAATGGAAATGACTTTCTATATAAATCAGAATAAATTTGAAAAAAAAGTGGAACAGATTGAATTGAAGACAAATATATTAGAGCGAACATGGGGAACTGGAATAACAGGGAGAAAATTTAATGAATACAAATGGGCTAGATCTTCCAGAAAATTGGCAATCAAATGGTCTCCTTTAATTCAAACAACATATGAAAGAATAGAGGGAGATCTATTTGATTATTTAAAGGCATTGATATGGAAGCCTAATTGGCAAAGGAAGAAAGCTAGAATAAGGTTGAAAAAAACTGGGATTTTGACTCATTAGAGAGGATTTTATATTGCCAATTAGAGGGTTAAAGGGAGATGTTGAGATAAGGGGAATTTTGGTATTAGATTTATAATATTTGGAAACTAGTTGAAAATAAATATTTTATTGGCTTAATATTTAAAAAATGGACTTAAAAGGGAAAAGAAAGTTAAATATTATGAATATGTTTGATTTATTGATTAACCCAGGCAATATATATAATAGTTTTGATTTATTAAAGGGGGTATTGTGTTATTAAATAGATGATTAAATATGGGAAATAGATAACTCTTAGGAAATAGAACAAGATTATATTCAAATAGATAAAATATGTATTTTGGATATTATAATTTGTTATCAGGTGAGATAAGGGAAATTTTGGTTACCCAAAGTATGAAAATTATAAATATTAAAGGTTAAATTGGAATATTGATAAATTAAAAATTGAATAAAATTAATAACAGGATATGGATTGTTTATGAAGACTGAAGATAATTAAGATATGTATAAGCTAAAAATCCATTGATAAATGTAATAATTAGAAATGTACTAACCCGAATATGAGACAGTAAATGTTAAGAGAAAAAGAGAAGAAATATTCGATGTTGTAACCTGAGATTTGCACTAAGATTCTGTTATTGAACTATTGTAACCCGGTCACCACGTTGCTTTTTAAATATTCAAATGTAAAATTGGAAACTTAATAAAATATTATTTTAAAAAAGAGTTTAGAGCAGACATATCAAACTCACGACGTCACGTGTCGTCACGCGACGTATTGGAGCTTTTTTGCCATTGTCGACAATGGTGTGGGCGTGGCTCCAGTATGATGAAACCGGCCTGCGGGCCGGCAGTTTGACACCCCTGGTTTAGAGATTCCCAAATTAGTATGTTGATATGCTGAACTTGTTAATTTTGAACACTCAAAACAATATGTGAAGAGATAAATAGGTCAAAATTAAACTTTATTGAGAATGTGGGGTTATTTCCTAAAGTTCTTTGCCTTTAATATTGTATGCATCTACAGTGTAGGCATGTAAAGTTGGTAATCACCCTTGCTATTTTTTCTATAAAGTTTTCATTGAGAATCATGAAAAGTATCCAGAAAACTATGTTATACGTTCATTGCAGATTGGGTGTTCTGTGAATCATTTGCGCTACGTATATATGCAAGTTGAATGCTATATAATCAGTCTTGTAACATTAGTGGGACTTTTAAAGTCAGTTTTGTTACATCTCCAAAGCTTTTTCAAAACTGATCTAGGTTGTCTGATGTCTGTGAAGTTCTATTAATTTCATGACTTTTAAATGCCAGTAACACATTCCTAAGCAAGGATTTACTGTATTTTCTGTTGCATTTTTCAAATTAATATATTAATTGCTTCATGTTGTTCATAGTGTGAAAATATTTTAGTTGGATCAAAGTACAACTATGTCAGTATCAAACCGTGAGATTTTTCAAAGGATGACTTTTGAAAATACATTGATATTTCATGTAGTTATTTAATACTTAACACATCTCGAATTTTCCATAACTTTTTGTGAAAATTTACAATATCATAGTTGATACATAATTTTTTAGGCCAATGCATCACTAATTGTAAAAATATTTGTTTGCAATCTTATTATATAGCATTATTATTTTATTTAAATTAATTTCTGTGACCTTGCTAGACATCAAACTCCTGTTTTGTTTAATTCAAGCAACTATTGGGATGTATTTTCACTGTAATAATTGGATCTCATAAAAAAAAATGCTCAATTGCGAGTTACAATTTTTGGGGGGTAATTATTTTTTAAAAATAGTTACCAAATATCGAAAGCCCAAAAATAGGCTCGTCATTTTCCATCAATTCTTTTTAAAAAAAATTAAGCAAATTACTTGATTCTAGATTTCTAACAGGTAATGTTTTTCTCTGGAAGGAAAGTGTTGCTTGAACCTTTGTGAACAATTGCTTAAGTTTCAAAGAACCAATTCGCCAAATATATATGTAGATTAGCAAAAGATCTCATAAAATAAACTTGTACAATTTCAACTTAAGGTTTTATCTTATTCACTGAAGAAGAAACCCTTTAACTTCTGTCTGAAGTCTGGAGTCTGAAGTCTGAAGTCTTAGGCGTAGTACTGATATTATGCTATAGAATTAGATGTGTGGCCCCCACTCTCCCTTTGTCTTGACAGAATAATGGGAACAACTGTCTATAGAGGTTCTCAGTCATCCAGATCATGGTTTTTCCAAAGATGCTTTTCCAAAGGGCAACTGGATTTTCTTGTCTCTCCCCCTCCCCCGAAAATGTTTCACTTCTCCTCCAAGAAGCTGAAGAACTGAAGAAGCTTCTTGGACAAGAAGCAAAACATTTTCAAGGAAAAAAACAAAGTCCAGTTGCCTTTTGGAAAAGCATCTTTGGGACAATGGCAACAGTGACTTTTATCAACCATTGCATAATAGCCCCTGACTTTTGCCAAATTCTATGTGCAGGTAGAAGAACAGTCTTTATGTCAAATGTGACATAAGGGTTAAGCTTCTGAATTTAAGCTTCTGTGTAATGTAAACTCTGCTTTACTGTAGTCACTGGTTATATGCTACTTAAAATACTGAGAAATATGTCAAATGTTTGAATACTGTTGATAGGCATTGCTGAGAAAATACAAAAATGTACTGTATGAGATAAACTTTTTTTTTTAAAAAAAATGGCTTTACTTGTTTAAAAAGATTAAATATGGGCATTATGATGGCAAAACATTTTTCTTATGATTGTGTGTCCTCATTTTCAAAATTAAAACTGAAACCTGAAGAAGGGAAATCCTATCTCTTGGGTCAATGACTTGTGAATTTTTATTATTTAGAACATTTATTTATTGAATATACATCTACAATATAGCGCTATCCATACCATTCCTTCCTAAAGCATTTTTCATTAAAGCAATATAAATTAAAGGAGAAACAGTAAAAACATAGCACTCAGATAGGAAAGACCTGAGCAAACAGCACTTCAACAGGTTTTATTCTCCAGTATTAATATCCCATCTCAAATCTGACCGAATCTTGGCAGATGACAAATAAAACATTTAAGTGTAAAAAAGGAAGCATAAAGGAGAAGCACACAAATGAAGCATTTAAGAATGATTAAGCACTGAAAGTCTATTAAAGCAGAAACTGTTTTTAACTTTTTTCTTTTTTCTTTTTGCAAATTATAAACGGTTTGGGGCTATCTGTACTCTGGGGGGGGGAGGCGGAAAGTATTCAGAAGAGTGGAAGTGCAACTCAGTACTTGAAATGTATGACCGGTCGCTGGAAAGAGCATTCTAAAATATAGGAACCACCAGAATAAAGGTTCATCAAGTACATGAATGTTAGTTGCTGCATGTGCAGGTTTCTAAAGCACAGTGGGACATCTTGGGGGGAATGCTGGCATATACATGTATCCAATGCTTCCAAGTTAAATATTTGAGTCAGACATAATACCTCAAGTACTTCATTGTAGGTTTTGCATGTTGATAACACTGGTTTGTCATGGATTCTACTGTAATAAAGCCTGTGCTGGTGTGGTTTCCCAAAATTCCTGGTACTAAGAGGCTTTGTAAACACTTATGCAGAATTGTCTACTCATTTTTATTGAATAAGGAAAATTGGAGTTGCATGTCCTGGAGGCCTTATCATTATTAGAAATAATTGATTTAAAATATTTCCTTCCTTTCAACCACATTCAATTTTCAGACAATGTTTCTAGTCGCTCAGATTTCTTCTCAAGTTTTTTCAGAAATGGTTTGTCATTGACTCATCCCTAGGATTGAGAGAAAACAACTGACCCAAGATCACCCCGCTAGTTTTGTGAACAAGGTGAGACTAGAACTTGTAGTCTCCTAGTTTCTAGCCTGGTACCTAGTTTCTAGCCGGATGCACCAAATCAGCTCTCTTAAAACATTTAGTTCCATTCAATAATGCAACAATAAACTAAAACAAAAAAACTTGAGTCTACGGTGATAATAATAAATATATTAGCCACATCGGTTTCAGTATAAGCTCATGTTTTTTAAAGACATGATTTTATTAAAGATTACAATATAACAGTAAAAACTAATACAAACAACAGGAAGAAAAGAAAAAAATACATGCAGAAAAGAAAAAAATAGAAATAGGAAAAATATGGTAAAGAAAAATACATAAAAGAATGACTTCTCCCTTCATTATAACAATATTAACAATTTTAAAATACCTAAAACTCTTCAAAACTTCAACAAGCCCCTTTTGTAAATCCAATATAGGAAAATTATCCAGGTCTTGATTTGCTATTTGCATTTGTATATCCATTTTAATAATTAAGACACCATCCAATTTCTTTTATATGTCCAGTGTAACATTTTTCTATATCATTCATATAAACTCATTTTTAAATCTAACTTCAAATCAATCTTGATCTTGTCAGGAAAAACTTGTTCCTCTTGCATAAAATATTTTAAGCACAGTCTGTCTAACAGACACTCTTAAAATTAACTTCCATTGTTCAAAAATATCCAGTATGTACAATATTAAAATATTTTACTCTTATTAGTAAGTCAATTTAAGTGTTTTTCTCTTTTAATTATAACCTTATATTCCTTCTAGTTCCCTCTAGAGTGCAATCTTCAAAGTCTCATTTTATCATTTTTTTAAAAAAAAAGAATTTAAAACAAAAGCATTTTCCCATTTATGATTAATTCCAAAATCTTATTTCAAATTTATCTAAATCCTTAGTTCTTGTGTAACTTTCTAATTTTAATCACCCTTTATTTTTTTATTCCAGAAAAAAAATCAGCCATTTACCTTATATTTAAAACCTATTTCACTAAAGACTGAAAGTATTTTAATATTATTCAAAATTACTAATGAATTCCTATTCCATTGCCAGGCACACCACTTCCAATAACTCAATAATTACTAATTTAATAACTAGTAATTTTACATTTTTGGTAACTAGTCACAAGGGAGAAGACATTTTCTATAGTTGTTCTTTATTTCTATTGAGGATTATTAAGAATCGTGCTGAGTGTGATGTCATCTCTTTTTCACTTTTATATAAAAATGATCAGTCCAGCTGCAATGATCATTAATTTTTTAAAAAAATTTAATGACGATTTCACTGCACTCATATATAAACATATTTTTTGACTCAGTCCTTATTACCTTGATTAAAAATGGATATTAGAAAGTTGAACCACAAACACACATCATTGCTCTTGCGGGCCTCCGAATAAGCTATGAATCATTCAGAAGAGATTCTATTAATCCTTTTCTGCTCTCACAGTTGCTGGGAATAATCTGTGCTAATGGGAGATACAGGAATGAGCAGGAGGCCATTTTAAATATAAATTCTCCACATACCACATTATCAGTGGCACAGTTGGTGAAGGTTTAAAAGACCAAGGCAGTTATTGCTAATGTCTGTTCCAGGCAAGAAATTGGAGAGAAGATAGAAATAGCAACAGCACTTAAACTTAAATATGTCTTCATAATGCTTTAAAGCATTCTCTAAGTGGTTTACACAGTCAGTGTATTACCCCCAACAATTTAGGTCCTCATTTTACTGACCTTGAAAGCATGGAAGGCTGAGTCAATCTCAAGATCGAACTCCTGCTGTAGGCAGAGTTAGCCTGCAATGACTGCATTCTAACCACTGCCCACCACGGCTCTATTCTGTAAATCAAGTATGTGTCCTCTTACATTCCAATTCCTCCTGTTGTGATTACATGAATAGAAGATGTGAAGAAGAACTGACCACAACTTCCAACCTATTTTAGGTGAGACACATGCAGTCATTTCTTTCGAACCTTATGAGAATTTTCCGTCAAGGATATTAACAAAAAAAGCAATGTATATGCACCTAATTAAAAAACAAAGGAACCTCTTCCTTGGGAGTGTATTGCCTTTGTTGTTTCTATTGTCATCAGCCCATATCTGTTCACTGCGGGATAAAATCCTTTTCATTGAAAGTTATGAACTATAATCTACCAAGGAAGTTGGTAGATAGCTGTTTTTCAGTTTCCCAGTCCAAAAGAGAGTAACTTGCCCAAAGTCAACCAGATGGCAGGATTGTATCAACTTCACTTCTAGATTTAGTTTTGTTCCTGGATGGCAATTATGGTCTGGGAGATTTAAGGATAACGCCTGCTCTTCTTTCTCTTCCTCACTAGTTATCTTGCTCCATCAGTGCTCCTACAATCTTTCCATTGCTCTCCGGCATGCCGCTGCATTTAAAGAAAATGTGATTGCTTGTGTTTTGTTTAAGATGGTTCACGAGAGGCCTTCATAGAATCATAGATAGATTCTATGATCCTCCCTCCCTCTTGAATCCATCTTAAAAGAAACACAAAGCAATCTTTTCTTTGTTAGCAGCTACCACAATCAATCAGCAGGGGGTGATGTAATGCAAAGAATATAATTGTCATAATTCATGCAGAGACTGTTCCGCTGCCCTGTGAGTTCTGTGGTATAGTTGGTGCAAGGACCTATTCCTGTGGCTCAGTACTCAAATGCACAGATGTGTTCTATAGCTGCAGCAGTATGAAGGCTATTGTCAGCAAACCGATCTTGTGTCAAAAGCTCATCCAGTACAACAGTAAATAGCAGGAAGAGTTTATTTATGTCATTTCATTTAATTTAAGAACACAAAAAGCTGTTTTTCATCAGCCTATCTAGCCCAATATTGCCAGTTTTGACAACTAATTCATTATTTACTCAAATAGGGTTTTGTTTTTTTTTTGCATTTACACAACAATCTGAGCTAAAATGTGGTTGGATAGTTTGCAGTTCAGAGTGTTCCTTAAATCATTATAGGTAATTCTTAGGTTATGGCCATTTGTTCAGTGATTGTTCAAAGTTGCAATGGCACTGAACAAATAATATTTTTGACAAGTCCTCATAGCTCTAGCTATTGCAATGTCCCACATTCACAATTTCTGATTTTCCCTACCAGCTTCCCAAAGGCAAAGTCAATGGCAGACAGGAACCACAAATAGATAAGCTAATTCTATTTCATTTTAAACTTCACATAATTTTTAAGTATGAAAATAAAATTATTTTGCCATTTACAATCCCAAAACTAGGGAGGATCCCTTCTAAGCATCTTGCCCCACTCATTATCCAGTTGCAAGCTATGCTTTCTCTTATCTGCCCATTCCCTAAGCAGTATCTCTTTAACCACCTCTCAAGGTCTTTCCCTCACACCATTATAATAGGGAAGCTGGCAGGACCTCAGAAGTTGTGGTCATATGAGGTCTCCTTAACAGCCTGCATGGTCCTTACTTAATGATGGCAAAGAGGACTGCTGGAATTGCTGTTACTTAGCAAAGCAGTAGAAGAGCACAGTGGTTCACATGATTAAGACACTGGGTTGACAATCAGCAAGTTCAAGTTGGAGACCTGAGTGCTGCTTCAGGGTGGGGTGAGTTCCTGTCATTCACTCCAGCTCCTGCTGACCTAGCAGTTCAAAAATGTGTAATCACAAGTAGATAGATAGGTACCACTTCAGTGGGTACATTAACAGGGACAGCCAGTATGTGTCAACAATAATGTTGCTTGTTCCTTGGCTTTTTTTAAAAAACAGCTTGAATACCTGGCATTTCCCTTTTCATGTAGGACTTCTAAGCATTACTTTGTTAGAATGTGAAATTAAGGATACTGTATGATTATTTGTATAAAAATGTACAAATTATATTTTGTTAGCTTCAGTATTTGATATTGATAGACTAAAATCTTTCAATCATTTTCCAGATTTACTGATGTAATTGAGTTAGGACTCACCAATCCTTTTTCTTTTGCTCTCAATTCCTGGACTCCTCCAAACTGGTAATGGCCAGATGCTAATCTAGCTTCATCTTGTCTTGTTCTTCCTTACCTATGTCTATTTTTCATGTCTTGGCATATATCATTGTAATGGTCCTTATCTCTTCTAACAACTCTCTGCTTTGTTTTGGTTGTTTGAACTAGCATTGAAGAAATCATTGGACTGGGAAAAAGTATTAAGTTGTTATCTTGTTTCACTTCTACTTCTTAGTCAATATAGTTGTTTTCCTCTTTACTGTTTCTAACTTTGACTTCCCAGTCCCTGACCACAAGCAGCACATCTTGCTGTAATATTCTGTTGACCATAAATCAATTTTTTCCAAATTCTTCTTCTGTAACAATAGTTGGAGCTATTTGGATACCCATCATATTAAAGGACTGATCATGAAGTCTAATTACTATTGTTTGATCATTGACTGCAATGATCAAACTGTCTGTTCCTTCTTTGCTTTTTATGTTCTTAATAATAAATAGTGTGATCTCCTGACAATACCTAATTATAATTAATTTCAAGTCATTTTATGCTTATGATGTCAATGTTGATTCATTTTACCTTTCACTGTGCTGAGCTCTTTCATTTTCATGCTTTTATGTTCCATGTAATCAGTATATTTTTGTCCTTGCAACTTGAAGATTTTTTTTCCTGCATGACAACAATAGCAACTAGATGTCCTAAAGATCTTAATCTACTAAACATTGCTAAAAGATTATCAGCTTTTTCTCAGTAGCATATTCAGTACTATGCAACCCGAGAGATTCAGAATTAACACCATATTGTCAATCACTTTATATTGTCTACCTATGTGGTTTCCTCAAGTGGCTTACCAGTGCCTTTTGCACAATATGAAAGGATGATTTTCCTGTTATCCACTTTCATCATCTTCTTATCTTGCTGCTGCCAATAAAGGTGATGGTTTGTTTCAGCTGGATAACTTTGGATGCCCACTCACGGCATTCTTTCTTCATTCAAGAAAGCAATATAGGAGGATGTGAAGGATGGGTATCATAAAAATAAAATATATTACTTATTAGTTTCAGGAAGATCTTCAGGATTGAAAAGTTTAATTTGAAATTGGGTTTTGTATTGTATCTTTCTTGTTTTGGAAGAGTAAAAGCTGATACCCTTCCTTTTTTTAGCCAGGTTATGCATCAAACCACATTCAGTCTACTGGCAAACACAGAACATACAAAGAAACCTGATACTTGGACAGCATGCCTCTCCAGGAAGTCTGTTGACACTGGCAAACCTAAAACAGAAACTCCTCAAGATAAGGAAATCTTTTATTATAATACTGTATCCTCATGCCAGAACCCTCATAAAATTCCACACTAAAGAAAAGATTTACACATCTAAGATCAACCCATCCCATGGAGCAAGAAACCATCTTCTTCTGCAAACATCACATGCTGTCTGAGCAGGAGTACCTCAATTTACACATCTAACATACTTCACAGCAAAGTTCACAATTAAACTAAAATGCTGCTGAAATAAAAATAGAACAGAACAAAACAGAACAGAGCCGGAAGGGACCTTGGAGGTCTTCTAGTCCAGCCCTCTGCTCAAACAGGAGAACCTATACCATTTCAGAAAAGTGACTGCCTAGTTTCTTCTTAAAAATCTCCAGGGATGAAGCGCCCATGACTTCTGAAGGCAAACTGTTCCACTGGTTAATTGTCCTCACTGTTAGGAAGTTTCTCCTTAATTCCAGGTTGCTTCTCTCTTTGGTCAGTTTCCAACCATTGTTTCTTGTCTTGCCCTGCTCCAAGCAACTTGCCTATGTGTTCTATGGGGAACCTGGCTAGATTCAAACCCAGATTTTTCTTCCCACTTGTATTAATCAGAAAAGTGGCCCATACTAGACTGAGACAATGTAATATTAATTAAAGGCAATGAAAATGCCTGGTCACAAAAACAGAGGTATTAACCCCTGTAGTATTACATCTTCCTGGAAAAGAGAAACCCATCACTCATACCTACTAAGTCATGTAATTTAATTTAATCTGATTGCCTGTCACCATTTATTTATTTATTAAAATTAAATGCTACCCATGTCACCTAGAAGCAACTCTGGGTGGCTTGCAATTAATAAAAACAAGGTAAAACTTTAAAACAATAAATATTAACACAAAAATTGATTTAAAATGGATTAAGATGGAAGGAAATGAGCAAGTTATCTTACAACCATATCTGATTATTATTACTACCTTCTCAAAAGATTTTATTCTGATTACTAATGATTTGGTCTCAAAGGTCAAAAAAGTGAAGATCTCTCCTAAGACTTTATCAGATCATAGTCCTGTATTGATGGAGATCTTAAATGATGGAGGAAGTAAAAGAACTTGGAGGCTGAATGAAAATCTGTTAAGATATGAAAGTAATATACAGAAACTTAAAGAACACTTAAAAGATTTTTTTCTATTGAATATGAATAAAGGCACTTCTATGTCAATTGTCTGGGATGCTAGCAAGGCATTTATGAGAGGTGCCTTAAT
>NW_015386429.1:289873-296645 GCF_001527695.2 Protobothrops mucrosquamatus
TTTTATAAGTTTATTATTGTATTTTAGAGTTAGGGTAATTTTATATCTGTTTATTGTATGAATGGATAGCTTTGGATAGATTAAAATTATTTTGTACTTATTCCTGGGTTTAGCTCTGGGAAGTCCGGGGGGGGAGGGGGGAAAAGGATAAAAATATATAAGATTTGATGTGTTTATTAATTATTTTGGAAGTATATTTTTGAGGATGACCCTGGCTGTTACCCCAAACCGCTTCCGGCTGGTGCTTGAGAAAGAGGTTGGGAAGTAGGGAGTGGAAGGATGAAGGTGGAGTGGTTGAGAGTATAGTGGGAGGAAGGTGGTATGTGAAAGAGGGGGAAGCGGAGAGGGGACAGCCGGGATCACCCGTAAAGTATCTTTTCTTTTGTGTACTGATGTTTTGTATTTATATGCATCAAGTTTATGTTTATATTTTGTTATATTTGAAAATAATAAAAATTCTTAAAAAATTAAAAAAAAATAAAAAAAAATAAAGAATCATTCTAGGTAATCTGCAGCACTTCATTTATTGATGGACATTTTCCCTATAATAATATAATTACATGGATCAGGTGGGCCACAGTACTTTTATCAGGTACTCTCCAAACAAATGACCTACATTTTTTGCGAGTAACTCAAAGAGATGTTTTGACATCTGATTCATTCTTTCTTCAAAACATTTGGTAATTTTGAAATAGTGTACCTGAATGAAAAAGGGGTTTGAACCAGTGTCAAGCAAAGAAAATTAAATTTAAACAAAAACAAAACTGTCCATACTATACTCTTCTCCCAACTGCTACTGTTAAATTCCTATTATGATTCTTTGCATAGTCAGATGTTTAGACTATATCTGGCATTTTTATGTACCTATTGAGTCCTTCCCAAGGACTTGGGATAGGCAGATGTTGTTTGATGGTATAAAAGAATGTAAAGTGTTTTAAGTATTGTTGTTGTTGTTGTTGTTGTTGTTACTTTGGTGCCTTTGAATGCCCAAACTGGTGACTCCTAGTGGTGGTGACTACCTGGACTCTTGGTGACTGCATGGACAAGTCCTTGAAATTTTCTACCTCTTTGTTTCTAGCCTGATGCTGTAAACACTGCATCAAACTAGCTCTCTGAAGCTGAATTATTTTGAATAGAATTACACTTAGATTAAACATTCAAATGTTATACTGAATAGCTGACTCTTGTAAAAAATTATTCAAGTGACTTTGCATTATGGCTCTAGTTATACAGTAACAACAGTTTCAGATATTTCAAACTTTTTACTTACTTGACTTTTTTAGAAAATTATTAAAGATGCAGAAGCCAAAATGTTTTCTAGTCATGCATTATTAAGAAAGTGTTTTTTGTGCTTTCAGATATATTTAGAACCAATTTTCTCAGATCTGGGTGCAAAAGCTATAATTTAGGATTCTTCAGGCTATTTTACTCAAATTGTATTTCGCCTTTCAACAGATTTCTGCTTAATGTTAAGTTGTTTGCTAGCCACTTCCAGGCACAATGACCCAGCACCCATTAACAAAGCAGCCAAGTTCAGGCTGTAACCAGAGAGATTTTCTTTCCCAGCAAAGTTGATGTACCACATTTTTTTTACTCAGTTACTATAATCAGTGCTCTGCAGGAAGCTTTTAATAAAGTACACTTAAGGAAAAATCAATAGCCAAACAATTACAATAGTTAACTCAGGCATTTTATATAATGAAAGTTATGACCTTTTAAAACCAATTGAAAAGCATTTGCTTTTACCAGGTAGAAACTTATATTTCAAACGGGGGCCTCCCATAGCACCAATTCCATCAGAGTCTAAACATTTAGCTTATTAAATCGGTTCAAACTATTAGTTGAAACTAATAATTAATAACCAATAAGTATAATTTATTTAATAACATTTGGTGCTATTTAATGGCATGCAAGATATACTATTTGTGGTACATAAGGAAATCAAATAACACTATTGGTTGAAAATAAGGAAGAAAACATCGCTCTTGTCAGGGGGCGGCTGTGATTGCCTGGGCAGGGCTGGGAAGATCGATTGTCTCCAGTGGAGGAAGGCAAGACCAGGACGAGCATCAAACCCTTGTCCACCAGAGGAACCTCGCCGTCCCTCTCAGGTCATGCAGAGGACTCCCGGACGATGGCACAGGCTGCCTGGAACCCTGGGCCATGGAGGGCAAGTGCTCAGCCCAGCCCAACCTCGCTTCTCCGAAGGGGCTCCCAGCTGCACTTACCTCTTCCTTGAGGCTGCTGCTTCTGTGCTCACTCTCCTTGGCCAGGTTGCTCATGTGCGGAAGGGCAAAATGTGTGGGTCAGAGGGAGGCCCACTCCATCTCCACGTGAGAAGGCCTGGCTTTATAACCAAAGCATTTCAGCAATAGGATGGGAGACCATCAGGAGAGATCAGGAGGAGGGGACAAGGAGATGGAAAAGGGCAGCAGGGCTGCTGATGGCCAAGTGATAAGGCAGGACTTCCCTCAGATCTTCCCTCCCTCCATCTCATTATAATCTCCTCCCTCCCTCCCTCCCTTCTTTCCTTCTTTCCTTCCTTTTTCCCTTTTCTTCTTTTTCCTTTCCTCTTCATTCTCCTTTCATTTTTTCCTTCCCCTTTCCTTTTCCCCCTCCTTCCCTCCCCGCTCCCTCCCTCCCTCCCTCCCTCCCTCCCTCCCTCTTTCTTTCTTTCTTTCTTTCTTTCTTTCTTTCTTTCTTTCTTTCTTTCTTTCTTTTTTTCTTTCTTTCTTTCTTTCTTTCTTTCTTTCTTTTTTCTTTGCCTTTCCTCTTTCCTTTTCTCTTTTCCTGTCTCTTCTTGGATGCTCAGATGCAAAAGGGAAAACATTTCTCAATGCCTCCTTGCCTTGTGTTCAAATGCCACTTTTGCTGGTAGTTTGTGGCCACTTAAAAGACTGAGAGGAAACCAGGCTCAGTTTATCCCGCGCTTGCATTTAATGGGGGCGTCCACAGACAACAGTACAGCAAAACTGTTAAAATGATGGCTGTGATAGTTGATCAGAGCTTCTCTGTTTTTTATGTGCAACACCTTTAGCAATTAGGAACAGAGGTAAGTTACTTGCTTTTCTATTAATACATAATCCTTAAAAGGGCTCTCCTGTAGGGACCCTGCCATGGCCTAATTCAGACTGGAAATATAGCAAAGGAAAATATTTTCCCTCACTCTGCTTTGTCCTGGTTTCCCCACTGGAAAGGGCTGTTTGCAACAGAGAGGAGGGGATACTTTCCTAAGAACTCACAATTCAAGAATACCAATGTTAACTTGGCTTGCCAACAAAGTCCTATCTGTGATAAAACAGAATACAACATTGTTTTCGCCTTTGAGCCCAAATCTCAAAGGATCCAGGATTGAAACAGAATTGCATGAACTGGGGCATCTCCAACCAAGTTGCCTTTCCTTCCTTCCCTCCCTCCCTCCTTCCTGTAGTGCCACCTGTTGTGTCCTGGGCCTGTTGAGGAAACTCAGCAGGCCCAGAAAAAGTTGCAAATGGTCCCGGGGATTGTAAAACCTGCCCGGGACCAGCCTGAGCGGCGCCAGCCTTGCGCACATGCGCAAGGCGCAAAAACTCTGCCTTCCTATTGGTTAGCACTAGCTGGGTTCCTCACCCTATAAAAGGCCTGCGAGCCTTTTGCTCTTTGCTTGGAGTTGGAGAAGGAGAATAAAGAGCTATTGTTTACACAATGTGTCTTTGTCAATTGCTTGTGAACCACAAACACAACACTGGCGACGAAGGTGGGATCCTTTGCAAGCTTAAGAAATGAAGAAAGACTTACCCAGGAAGTCCTGACATGGGAAGACGGCGTCTGCATCAGTGTCCCATTCCGCCAGTACAATGTCACTGGGGAGTGAGCTCGGCTACAGGACCCTTTCCCAAACATCAGCTTGTAGAGGAAGCGATTGCTGAAGATCGTGAACTTTACGATGTCGAAGATTGGCTGCTTAACTGATTTTGATGTCTCCCACCCAGAGAGATGGAACTCCTATGTAGCATGGGTGGAGAATTACTTTAGAGTAAACCAGATAAGAGAAGGCGGCCTAAAGGCAGCAACTCTTTTGTGTTCCTGCGGACAAGGAGCTTTTAACATCGCAGAAAATCTGGTGGCCCCTGCACCTCTCAAGTCAGTCACGTATGCTGATCTGAAAAAGATGCTGAAGGAACACTTCCAGCCGAAGTTATCTGTCATTGCTTGGAGGCACGCATTCGAGCAGAGAGACCAGAGGCCGGGTGAATCTGCTGTGGACTTTATTGCTGCCTTAAGGCAAGCGGCCAGGCCTTGTGAGTTCAAGGATCTGGAAGAGAGGCTGCGAGATCGCTTCATTTGCGGCTTAAGGAGCAGAGACTTACAACAGAAGATCTTTGCGAAAGAAGATGTTTCCTTCCAAGATGCCTTACGAGAGGTGGCAGCTGAGGAAGCAGCTGGCAGGGCTGTGAAGGCCTTGCGGCTTGCCAGGAACCCTCCGGACACAGCAACCGTCCATCAAGAGGATGCTCGAGAAGGATCCGAAGCAGATCCTGAAGAGGAGGTGGACAGACTTCACCAGCCAGCTGAGAGGAGGCAGAAGGGATGTCCGGACAAGGCCTCAGCAGCTCTTCAATGGTTCGTGTGCGGAGGACGCCACAAGCGAGCTGATTGCAGGTTCCACTCCGCCATTTGCCGGGCGTGTGGCAGGCAAGGCCACATTGCATCCATCTGTTTGGGTCGCCAGAAGAATTGCTTCAGAAAGGTACCAGGGTCCCCAGCCAACACAGAGTGGGTTTCTGCGCATCGCGCAGGAGCATTCTAAGAACAGGGACACACAAACCCCTTAAGAAGAAACTTTCCATTAACATAAGGTTGCAAGGGGTTCCCTTACTAATGGAGTTGGACACTGGGTCCGCTCTCTCCATTATTTCAATTAACACATTCAAAAGAATTTGTAGTAGTAGCGGCCTTCGAGCTAAACTCAGGCCATTGAATCTAATACTTACAGATTTTCAGAATTCTATGGTGTGTGTTAAGGGGGACGCTACCCTTAATGTGCAGCATAAGGATTTTGAAGGTCTCCTAGATGTGGTGGTAGTTGGGGGTGATCGTACAAGTCTTATTGGACTCGATTGGTTCAAGGCTCTGGGAATCCAGGTAACTGGGCTGCACCATTTGCAGACGGCAAGCCTTGCAGAGGTCTGCAAGGAGTTTGCAGATGTGTTTAGTTCAGAGCTAGGATCCTACAAGGGGCCTCCCATCGCACTACGGTTGCACCCCACTATCACGCCCATCAGGGTTAAGCCTCGAAGGGTACCTTTTGCCCTCAAAGGTAAAATAGATGCTGAGCTGGACAAATTGCTCCAGCAGGGCATCTTAGAACCTGTGGATTCTAGTCCATGGGAAACCCCCATAGTAATGCCTCTAAAGGCTAATGGGGAAATACGTATATGTGCTGATTACAAATGTACACTGAACAAGGCGTTGCAACAGCACGCTTATCCAGTTCCTGTTGTAAGCCACATTCTGGCCTCCCTCAAGGGGGGGGCGCATCTTTGCAAAACTTGACCTGGCACAGGCCTATCAACAGCTACCTGTTGATGAGGCAGATGCAGAGGCCCAGACTATTGTAACTCACAGGGGGGGCTTCAAGGTCAAGAGATTGCAATTTGGGGTAAATGTAGCCCCTGGCATATTCCAAAGTGTAATGGAGAGCACACTTTGAGGTATTCCTGGGGTCTGCCCCTATTTTGATGATGTCCTCATTGCTGGGGGAGTCATCTCAAAATCTAGCAGAGAGATTAAGGGCTGTCTTGCTTCGTTTTCGCAAAGCAGGCCTTAAGTTAAAGCAGGATAAATGTAACTGACTTCTTGGGTTTCAGGATTGATGCCCAAGGTATACACCCTGCTGAAGACAAATTGCAAGCTATTCAGCAGGCCCCAAGTCCAAAGTCCAAGAGTGAGTTACAAGCATTCTTGGGACTCTTGAATTTTTACCATGCATTCCTCCCACACAAGGCTGCTGTGGCAGAGCCATTACATAGGCTCTTAGGCAAGCAGGCTCCATGGCAATGGACTAAAGTCCATGACAGGAGTTTCAATGAGGTTAAGGCCTTGCTCACTTCCAATGCTGTTTTAGTGCATTTCAATGAGCAACTGCCTGTTTGCATCGCATGCGATGCATCTCCTTATGGAGTGGGAGCAGTACTTAGTAATCTGAAGGCGGATGGGACACAGGTCCCTGTGGCCTATTATTCAAGGACTCTGTCATCTGCAGAGCGGAATTACGCTCAGATTGACAGAGAAGCCTTGGCAATAGTGGCTGGCATTAAGAAATTCCATGATTTCTTATATGGCCACCACTTCACGGTCTATACAGACCACAAGCTTCTACTGGGCTTGTTTACAACCAACAAACAGACACCTCATATCATTTCTCCTCGTATGCTGAGATGGTCCATCTTCCTGTCAGCATATGACTACACTTTAGTTCACAAACCGGGAAAAGAGATGGGCCATGCAGATGGCCTAAGCAGATTACCTCTGAAACAGGTAGAGCCAGACCCTGCTCCTGCCATTAATATTCTTTCTATTCAAGAGTTGCCTGGGGGGACTTCCGGTGGCAGGCGCCTTCGCTGGACGCAGCTGTTTGCTGCTCCCGCCTGTTTCTGCGTAAAAGCCGTTCTGACAGCCTGCATCAGCTGTCAAACGGCTTGATACCTTTCCCCTGGGCATAGGGGGAAAGGTGAGCTGCCCGAGGTAGGAGTTGAGTTCCCGAGTCGTCCCTTGTGGACGATGTAGGTGA
>NW_015386429.1:299541-300950 GCF_001527695.2 Protobothrops mucrosquamatus
ATAAAATTTTTGCAAAAATTTTGGCTAATAGACTGATGCAGATACTGCAACATTATATACATGATGATCAAACTGGTTTCATATCTGGGAGATACATGAAGAACAACATCAGGCAAATTGTAAATTTACTGGAATATTTGGATAAGAATAATCAAATACCTTCGGCCTTTATCTTTCTTGATGCGGAGAAGGCCTTTGATAAATTGGAATGGCAGTTTTTAAATAAAGTGTTGGATTATATGAACTTTGGAGATCAATTTAAAACAGCTATAAAGGCGATATATCAAAAACAGACTGCTCAGATAATTATAAATGGAGACTTGACAGAGCCTATAGAGCAGTGGTTCTCAACCTGTGGGTCGGGACCCCATTTGGGGTCGATCGACCATTTCACGGGGGTCGCCAAGCAAGGCTGTCCGCCATTTTTTTTGTCCGCCATTTTTTTCCCCTTTTCCGGCGGGTGCCTTACGTCCCTTGGGCTGGGCCAGCTGGTGGTCTGCCGGCTCCGTCTCTGCCGCTTGCCAGCTACGCCTCGGCCGGCACAGGGGGCAGAACCACACATGCGTGGCGCTCCTGGGCAGGGAAAGTCCTCGACTTACGACCGGTTGGGTAGTCCTCGACTTACGACCGGTTTAGTCCTCGACTTACGACCGGTTTAGTCCTCGACTTACGACCGGTTGGGGTCACGGCATTAAAAAGGTTGAGAACCACTGCTATAGAGATACAAAAAGGAACTAGACAAGGCTGTCCACTCTCCCCTTTGTTATTTGTATTGTCACTAGAAATTCTACTATCTAGAATTAGAGATTCTACAATGATTAAAGGTCTAAGAATTTCTTCTAAAGAATACAAACTTAAAGCTTTTGCGGATGATTTGGTTTTTACATTGTCTCAACCAACTGAGTCACTGGAAACTTTGTTGCAAGTGCTGCATCAATATGGCAAGGTGGCTGGATTTAGAACTAACGTTCAAAAGACTAAAATTCTTACAAAGAATATGACTGTTAAAGACAAAAAACAACTTATGCAACTATCAGGTTTTGAAGTGGTTAGTAAAGTTAAATACTTGGGAATTTTTTTATCCTCCTCTAACATGAAACTTTACCAGAATAATTATGAGAAATTGTGGAAATCAGTACAAAAAGACTTATTAATGTGGAAAAAACTTCATTTTTCCTTGCTGGGTCGTATTGCGGCCATTAAAATGAATATTTTACCTAAGTTTCTCTTTCTGTTCCAGATGATACCTATTTTAAAAAATGAACTTAACTTGAAAGAATGGCAGAGAGACTTGAATCGTTTTATTTGGGAAGGCAAGAAAGCACGTGTTAAATTCAAGATTATTCAAGATGTTAGAGAACGTGGAGGACTTAAAGCTCCAAATTTGATACTTTACTATGATTCTTGTG
>NW_015386429.1:302288-401176 GCF_001527695.2 Protobothrops mucrosquamatus
CAAATGAACAATTTTTATTAATATGGAGAAGATGGATTGTTTATATTCAAAATAAGCATAGAATGGTGGAATATAAGTTAGGTTTTTAGATAAAAAATTTTTTTTTACATACATATATATATATTTCACCTACTTATGTAGAATAACATTTTGTGGAGTTAGGGATATTAATATAAGTTTACTTTTAGTTGAATAGTATCCTGGGATTAGGTTTGGGAAGTCCGGGTGGGGGGTGGGGGGGGGTTTTCTAATTGTGATGTATTTGTGATGTGCTTTTTTTTTATGTTGAAAACAATAAAAAATTAAAAAAAAAAAAAAAAGAGTTGCCTGAATCTCCCCTCAACACAAGGGATGTGGCTGCAGAGACTGCCACTGATCACATGCACGCATGCTGACATGGGTATTGTCAGGATGGCCTGACACGTGTCCAGATGTGACATTTCAAAGTTTCTGGCAAAGGAGAAATGCACTGTCTACCTTCAATGGGTGCCTATTATGGGGGATAGAGTAGTTATTCCTACCTCACTAAGGTCTAGGGTCTTGTCCTCACTGCATGAGGGACATCCAGGAATTGTGCACATGAAAGCGCTTGCGCGCAGCCATCTTTGGTGGCCTGGGCTTGATAGAGCAATCGAAGCTCAGGTGCATGGGTGCTAAGTGTGCCAACAATCACGGCCTGAAATGCCTCAGGTGGGAGGAGACGCACACCCCTTGGTCACAGGTACATTTAGATTATGCTGGGCCCTTTCAGGGGCAATTCTTCCTTATCCTTGTGGATAGCCACTCCAAGTGGCTAGAGGTTGTACCTGTCTCCTCCACTACTACTGCCAGAACCATCCAGGTGTTAAGAGGAATCTTTGCAACCCATGGCCTTCCAGATGTGCTTGTATCTGACAATGGTCCTCAATTTATATCTTCTGAGTTCCAGGCTTTTCTTCAGGCCAACCTGATTCGGCACGCAACATCTGCTCCCTTTCACCCTTCCACCAATGGGCAAGCGGAGAGAATAGTGCGCACCACCAAAGACGCACTCAAAAGACTAACATACGGCAGCTGGCATCACAGGTTAGCAGATTTCCTTCTTGCACATCGCACCACACACCACACCATGCACTGCCACAGGAAAGAGCCCAGCTGAACTGCGCTGGGGTCGCCGCCTCATTACTAAGTTGGATAGACTGCACCCTGTCCAGGTGGCTTCACAGGTGTCACAGCCGCGGGCACCTAGGAGACTTCAGGTGGGCGATCCAGTCTGGACTAGGAACTATGGTCCTGGATACCTCTGGGTTCCTGCTGTCATCTGTAAGATCTCTGGACCTCTATCATACGAAGTGACCCTGGGAGATGGTCGCATCCTGAGGCGTCACATCGATCAACTGCGCTGGCGGTTGTCCCATGATGCTTCCACCCCTGCCTCCGCTCTCGGGGGGTAGGGGACCCAGGAGCCAGATCGCACTTCAGGTCAACATTCTGAGACACTGCCCCATTGCTCCTGGGAAGTACTGCAGGACGCTAGGGATTTCTCAGGGGTGGAGCAAGGGCATCCTCACAATTCAGCAAGTGCGCCGAATAGGGAGTCATGCGTATTCACAAGAGCTCCAAACAGGGATTCACCTGAGGAGGAGTTTGCCAGAGAGGCGGCTCCTGACTCTGGCACTTATGCCACTGGGGTCTGCAACTATTGGGGCACTCCTGCAACGAGGTCACGTCCAAGACTGGTCGTGGGCTCGAGGGATCAAGTTCCCTGGAGCCATCCAGGGTAGTTGGGGAATCCTCAGCCAATTCAGAAGGTTGGGGAATTCCAGCTGCTCTACAGGAGCCTGGAAAGAGCTCTGGCAAATTCACCAGTATGCCTCACCAGGGGTCACCTGCAAAACATATGCATAAAAGTCCTGGTCTAGTGAGCCCATCAGACGGGCCAGTAGGCCAGGCGCCCTTAAGTACAAGTCCTGGTCTGCCTAGCCGAGCAGGTGAGCTGACAAGCCAGGCCCCCTCCCTAACCTTGCGTAGGTCACAAAGGGCTAAGGTCCCTCCTAAGGATCTAGCAATTATGTGAGGTTCCTGTCAACATAAGGGACCTTACAAGTCTAGGTCATGGAGATGAACCTACGTTGGGAAAATAGATAGACACGCGAAGCCACATTAGAGAGTGGTTGGTTAGCCAACCCTATTAGTTATAGAAGGGTGTTGTATGGAGTGGAATATTATTTTTCTTTTCTTTTATTATTATTGTAAGAAATTGGAATTGTGTGTGTGTTCTATCTAGGAGGGAGGGGTGTTGTGTCCTGTGCCTGTTGAGGAAACTCAGCAGGCCCAGAAAAGGTTGCAAATGGTCCCAGGGATTGTAAAACCTGCCCAGGACCAGACTGAGCAGCGCCAGCCTTGCGCACATGCGCAAGGCGTGAAAATGCTGCCTTCCTATTGGTTAGCACTAGCTGGGTTCCTCACCCTATAAAAGGCCTGCGAGCCTTTTGCTCTTTGCTTGGAGTTGGAGAAGGAGAATAAAGAGCTATTGTTTACACAATGCGTCTTCGTCAATTGCTTGTGAACCGCAAACACAACATCACCCCTGAAGGGACCATGGATGTCTGGGTTCTCCTGGTCCTCTTAGTCTGGCTGCAGGTCCAAAGGGTCCCTTACCTGGACACCTCTGCTTGACAGAGACACATGATGCGGTGGTGCTCTGTCTCTGTTGGCAGCAACTCAGGTGAGGTAATGATAGTCAGTCTCTGTCAGCAGGCAGCTCACTTGAGATGATGATGGCCAGTCTCTGGCAGCAGCAGCTCATGTGAGGTGATGATGGTCAGTCTCTCGCAGGCAGCTCACAGGACCCCCCCCTTATTTGATCTCCTCTTCTCTCTTTCAAGCTTGCTCTACAGAAACCTCTCTATCTCTATTCCTCCCCTCTCCGTCCAACTTGCCTCATCGAAAGGAATAAAAACAAAACCCAGCCAACCTCCTCCCTTGCTCTCCCTCTGTCTGGCTTGCCTCTCTGGAAAAAAAAGGATAAAAGCTTTTTCTCCAACCTCCTATCTTGCTCTCTCTCCATCTGGCTTGCCCCTCCGGAAAAAAGAATAAAAGTTTCTTCCTACCCAGTCAATCTCCTCTTTCTCTTTAAAAATCCCTCCCCAAGAGCCACACCCTGCCACCAGCCACCACGGAGGCCACAGAGCTCCCGACCTCTTTGCTGAATCTGCAGAGCTCCAGCAAAGTCTCCAGCCAGCGCCGATCCCAGCTAGCGCTGATCCCACCTCAACTCCCTTCTCCGCTACATTCCTTTTTCCCTGCCTTCCTCCTTCTCTTTTCCTTCCTTCCTTCCTTCCTTCCTTCCTTCCTTCCTTCCTTCCTTCCTTCCTTCCTTCCTTCCTTCCTTCCTTTTGAAAGGATTCCCCTAGAATTCTGCTGATTCAGCATTGATCCAGCTACATCCCATTTGTTTCACTCAGAGCTTTTCCTAACGAAATGCAGCAGGCCTCATATGTAAACTAAACTGTAATTCTTTCCTCATTGGACCACTCTGCTGATGGCCAGGTTCAAAAGATTTCAGGACCTGAACAGACTACATATCAAGTCAGTGTGCTACAGCTACCAAAAAAGCCAACACAGTGCTAGGCTGCATTAACAGAGGGATAGAATCAAGATCACGTGAAGTATTAATACCACTTTACAATGCCTTGGTAAGGCCACACTTGGAATACTGCATCCAGTTTTGGTCACCACGATGTAAAAAAGATGTTGAGACTCTAGAAAGAGTACAGAGAAGAGCAACAAAGATGATTAGGGGACTGGAGGCTAAAACACATAAGGAATGGTTGCTGGAATTGGGTATGTCTAGTTTAATGAAGAGAAGGACGAGGGGGGACATGATAGCAGTGTTCCAATATCTCAGGGGCTGCCACAAAAAGAGGGAGTCAAGCTATTCTCCAAAGCGCCTGAAGGCAGGACAAGAAGCAACAGATGATAACTAATCAAGGAGAGAAGAACCTTGAACTAAGGAGAAACTTCCTGACAATTAGAACAATTAACCAATGGAACAACCTGCCTCCAGAAGCGGTGAATGCTCCAACACTGGAAGTTTTTAAGAAGAGACAGGGGTTAACTGCCTGAGCAGGGGGTTGGACTTGATGACCTCCAAGGTCCCTTCAAACTTTTTATTATTATTATTATTATTATTATTATTATTATTATTATTATTATTATTATTATTATTATTATTATTACTACTACTACTACTACTACTACTACTACTACTATTATCACAGAATTGGAAAGAATCTGCCTAGAAAACTTGGTACTTCTGGTAAGCCATAAAAGCAGTGTTGAGGAAGGGAATGAATAATGTGGACTAAAGTACTTTTCAAAAATAGTGACAAGTAAGCAGAGTTGGATTGTAAACTTTCATACGAATGTCAATCCATATTGGAGATGAAGTTATGTAGTGAGAGAGAAACTATCGAGAAAACTGTTCTGGAGAGTCTGCATGACTTTGGATTACTATGGGGGAAAGAATCAACAATAGAGGCACTGGCAATTGTCATGAAGGGTGAGAGATCAGCTGCAATGTCTGGAGGAACAGGGAAGAAGAAAGGGAATTACTGGAGGTGGAAACAGCATCGTGCTCAGTGTTTTGAGTAGCAAAGGCAGCGTCTTGGATGGCAGGGGCAACATGAGGTGGCAGCCATTGCAGCTGGAAAGTTTCCCTCCATTGCTGACCATCTTTGGAAGAAGAGGAGGAGGTGTGACCGAAAGAGGAAACTTAATTCAAGTTGATTTGAAAGTTAGTCTGCCACATTTCCATCAATATGTGGCCTTTGCAACCAGAGGGGTCAATACACTGAATCTTGCTTACTCCAACATCAAGAATGCATTCAAAGCTATTCCCCACCCTCACCTGGGCCTTTATGACCATCTCTCAGTGCTGCTTATTCCAGCATATAAACCTTTATTAATCAGAGTGAAACCTAGAGTAAAGCAGGTGAGGGTTTGGACCGAGGAAGCTATAGAAGCATTACAAGACTGCTTTGAATGCACGATTGAGGCATGTTTTAAAAAGCAGCTACTGATAACCAACATATAAATGTTGAGGAATATGCCACCATGGTGTCTGCATATAGCCAAAAGTGCGTAGAGGATGTCTATATCCTTAAAAGCATTGTTGTGAGGGCAAATGAAAAACCATGGCTGACTTATGAGGTCCGCAAGATGCTGAAAGCACAGAATGTGGCTTTTAAATCCGGCGACATGCTGGCACTTAGAACAGCCAGAACTAATTTGAAAAGTGCCATAAAAGCAAGCCCATTGCCAGAAAATTCAGAACTTTTTTCAGGACCAAGCAAACACCAGGCGAATGTGGCAAGGAATTGAGGCCATTACGAATTATAAGGTGGCTCCATCAAGATGCAAGGACGACACAGACTTCCTAAACAAGCTGAATACATTTTTTTGGAAGATTTGAGGCGTCAAATAACACTCCTGCTAGGAAAGCTGTGCCCCATCCTGACAAGCAAGTGCTTAGCTTTGATGTCACCTCTGTCCGGAATACACTGCGGAAAGCTAACATTCGGAAAGCAGCAGACAGATAATATCCTGGACGTGTTCTTAGGGAATGAGCAGATGAGCTGGTATGTGTTCTCACAGTTATTTTCAATCTCTCATTGCAGCAGGCATCGTGTTTTAAGATGGCCATCATTTTGTCAGTGCCAAAAAAGTTTACCATTACAGGCCTCAGTGATTACCGTCTGGTTACACTGACATCCATCATCATGAAATGCTTTGAGAAACTGATAAAGGACATTATTGTATCTAGCCTCCCGCCAGCATTTGACCCATTTCAGTTTGCCTACCGACCATATCGCTCTATGGAGGATGCTATTTCTTCCGTTCTCCATCTGAGCTTGAAGCACTTAGAGGAAAGAAATACTCACGTGCGTTTGTTGTTTGTCGACTTCAGTTCGACATTTAACACAATCATCCCCCAGCATCTAGTAGACAAACTGGGCCTTTTAGGCTTAAACACTCCTTTGTGCAACTGGATTTTTGATTTTCTTACCAACAGGCCCCAATCTGTGCAAGTTGGAACAAATACCTCTAACACCATTTTCTTGAGCATAGATACTCCTCAGGATTGCGTCCTAAGTCTGCTGCTGTTCACCCTGTTGACCAATGACTGTTGTGCTAGGCTTGCCACCAACCATATTGTGAAGTTCACAGATCATACAACAGTAGTGGGCCTTACTCATGATGACAATGCTTACTGCAAGGAGGTTGAGGGTTTGGTGAACTGATGTAAGGAAAACAGCCTAATTTTAAATACTTGGAAAACCCAAAGAGATTATTGTCGATTTTAGAAAAGGCAGGCACAGACACACTTCTCTGTGCATTAATGATTCACCTGTGGAGATGGTTACCAGCATCAAATTCCTGGATGTGCAGTTAACAAGTAGGCTGGCCTGGTCGCCCAATAGTGAGACACTGGTGAAACAGGCACAGCAGTGCCTGCATTTTCTGCATCGCATGAGAAAAGCACATCTTCTTTCCCCTGTCCTGACCACTTTCTACAGGGGGATGATCGAGAACATCCTGTCATACAGCATCACAGTCTGGTTTGGAAGCATCACTGCTTCAGACAGGAAGGCGGTGCAGAGAGTGGTGAGAATGGCTGAAAAGATCATTGGCCGTTCTCTCCCTCCCATCCAGGACATAGCACATAAGTGTTGCTTGAGCAGGGTCTGGAAGATTGTCTGGGACACTACACATCCTCTTCACAACCTGTTTTCCTTGTTAACTTCTGGGAGGAGGCTCCATGGTATCTGAAGCAGAACATCCAGATTCAGTCACAGCTTTGTTTAATGCAGTATTAACCTTGTGAACTCTAAAGCTTCCTCCTTCCGTTATATATTCAAGATGGACAGTGATTAATATTTATATGTTACTTATATGTAAGGGTGTAGGTCTATACATATATTGTATATAGTATATTTTAATGTGTGTTATGTATGTGTTCTTGAGAGCAAGAAACTAAATTTCATTTTTAATGTGTGCCATTGTGCCTACAGTAAAAAAATAATAATAAAGGTTATCTATCTACTTTCCTGTAAGAGAAGAACACATTACAGTAATTGAGCAGTTTACTCACATGTGCTCTATACAATTGGATATTTTTGTGAATGGATAACAGGGTTTTGCAGTTGATTTATGATTGGTTGGGGGTCATGGAATTTACAGCTGTGAATGTTTGTCTACATGGACTCTAAATTTGACTCACCCATCTTTTAATCATGGTGGATTTTTTTCATTATTCTTTAGTTTTCTTTAAAGATTACAAATCTTTTGATTGGCAAATTTTATTGAAATCATTGGGTGAGGCTCCTTCAACCCTTTAAAAATCTCTCTAGAAGACTTCTCTTCTGTCAGATACATCATTTCTTCCTCCCAGCAATACACACACACACACACACACACACACACACACACACAATGATAGAAAATCCTCGAACTCTGGGAAGGATATAAACCAGCTGTTTATTGTTAAAAAACTAAAACAATAAAAACAAATATTTACAATACTAAAAACAACCTAAGCTTTCGCTGGTCCACTGCCAGTGTCATCAGAGTGAATGTCAGGGGGGTGGGGAGTTTTCTTATAAACCTTGCTAACTCAGTTTTTTGCCCATTGACCGTATGATAGGGCGGTCCATCCTAATTGACCGTAATTGCCTCACATGGACACACATGATCAGCAATGGCCATTCATTTGATTTTATGGGAGCGGAAACCATCGACCAGGATGTGTCTAAATGAGGATGTTTGCTCAGGGAGGCTTGCTCGATCAACCAACACATAGAGCTGCCCCGGCATATCAGGCACTAAAAATGCATGAAGAGCAAGCCAGAATGCGGACCGCGCTCACAAGGAGAGGAACTAGAGAAGGCATTTATTGCATGGAAAGGAGACCAGATACATGATGAACTGCTGAGGGTGAGGAGGAGGGAGAACGACAACCAGAGGAGAGTAATGCGATCTGCGGGGAGGAGAAACAGGATGAACGGTCACCCATCCAGGGTGAGCGGTGGAGGAGTGATCCCGCAAATACCAGCTGATCGGATACGGACGAGACGGGGGGAGAACAGCGCAACACACCGGCATGCCCGCACACGGAAAGCCATCTGCTGGGCGCAGACGATGGAGTGAATCTGGGAGTGATCCAGCAGTCACCCCAGCTGATCGAATGTGAACGAGACAGTGGGACAGGAGGCTACTGTGCATGCACGTGCCTAAGCACAAAGGGAAACCAGAGGGAATGGGGCTGATAGGGATAAGCAGCAGAGGGCAAGAACTACAGGTGGATAAACGGGGAAAGCAGGGGAGGAGCAGCAATGGAAAGGCACCTACAATGCCGGATCCAGATATGCGACCCAGGATGATTGCGGGAGGGGGGGCCGGTCGGAAAATACACCAACAGCAACAACATTAGGAAAGATGGGATTGACAAGGATGGGAAGGATGAAAAAAAAACAATGGGAAGAAAGAAGGCTGTGAAATTGGAATGCAAACGAGGGGGGTGGTGGGACAACTGAAGCAATTACAGTCAATTAGGACGGATGGTCCTATCACACAGTCAATGGGCAAGAAACTGAGTTAGCAAGGTTTATAAGAAAACTTCCCACCCCCCTGACACTCACTCTGATGACGCTGGCAGTGGACCAGCGAAAGCTTAGGTTGTTTTTAGTATTGTAAATAGTTGTTTTTATTATTTTAGTTTTTTAACAATAAACAGCTGGTTTATATCCTTCCCAGAATTCGAGGATTTTCTATCATTGTACAGATATGCCTGGGATTCATATTTTTATAGTTATTAGGAATATATATGTGTGTGTGTATGTATGTGTGTGTATGTGTGTGTGTGTGTGTGTATTAGGTCTGTCTAACTCACTGCTTCTGCTTGACAATTGTTGCCTGGTTTAATATTTGTTTAATAAATCAATATCAAAGTATATTTTGGGCTGCTAGTCAGGTTGAATGGCATCTGTGTTGGCTCTGATCCATGAGAATTTACTGGGATGGTGTGGAAATAAACCATGGTAATTTTCCAACATCTTCTTGCTTATTGGAGAACACCATAGGTAAAGAGACCTTTTATAGTCTAAAAAGCTTTATTTAGCTTGCCCTACAGTCTAACAGCATGATTTCTAATCTATAATAGACATTTTAGCTATAGTTCAACCTCTCAATCATTTCAGTACCTGTTATTTACTCATGTGCTTAATAATCAACATAGCAGGGTTCAATTTTTGTACAGGGCTGCTTCTGTTATGCTTGTATTAGAATTCTTTTGCTGAGATTCCCCACAAAGTACTTATTTGCATACAAATGTCACATACATTTATATTAATGATCCTAAAATTCAAAAGCAGTTGGCCTGTGTATAATTTGTGGTATAAATTTATTAAGATACACTTCTTTCAAGGTCAAAAGTTTACCTGTAGAATATGAGTTTAGTTGCATATTTGAAAATAAATGTTTTAACATACCAGCCAACCAGGCCCAGGATCACTAATGATAATAGTTGTAGATAGAAGAACCCAGATCATTATTATCTCTATGCTGCAGTATTCAAATGTTGCACAATTTCCTACAGTGAAGCATTTGGATCAGCTGACAAACCCATGCTAAATTTACTTTTTGAATGATGTGTTGGAAATAAATCAATCCAAAGGGTAAACAGGAATTACTATTGATACAAGTATAAAGGATTTCATCGTTTTCACCTAATACATTAAAATCATCCTCATGTAATACCACCAATTCAGTGTCCGCAAAGTGACAGGCGGTGTGTTTCTTGGTTAGGAGGTGCCCGTACTCTGTGAGGGAACAGGAGTTCTCCCAGTTTTGTCTGAAAACTGACAGGTGGAGCAGCAGAGTTTGGCCGCAAAGGGAGACCTGGCTAATTAAACCCCACATTGGAAGAGGAACATGGGAAGCTGTAGCTTGGGGGTTGTGACAGGAACACCCTAGGAGAATTGCTTGTGGTGTGGGACAAAAGGTGAGTGCCCATCCTAGCCGGTATGAAGAAAAAAATGATGAAGAGAAATTTATGAAGAATATGCTTTTCTCAAAGCTTTGCTGGGAAACTAATTTGGCTAAATAAAGGTACTTAAAAGGAAAAGGAAAATAAAATATAGGAATAGCGATTCTCTCTATTTCTATGCAACCACGTTTTATGTTTAAGATTTGTGCCTTCCCTAATTTGAGTTAACTAAGATTTATGGTGGGAATGACCAGGATGTGTAAAACTAAGAGTTCTGTTTTCCTTTTCTATTCTCTTTCTCTTGTCTTTGTATATGTATTTGTGTCAAAGTCTTTGTGTCTGAGGTAAATGTAACTGTTAATTGTCTCTAATCCAAAGAGAAAATAATTTTAAAATTCTGTTAGAAATTCTTCTTAAAATAAGCTACCAAAAGGAAAATACCCTCACTCAGTTTGTCTGGTCAGCAAACAGGGTAAAGAAAAATGTTTTTTTTTCTTTTTTCTTTCTTTCTCTCTCTGTACTTGTTTTAAGTTCAACTACAGGAAAAGTTTCATTGTTCCTTTTCTGCATATGTTGTAAATGGGTTTTATCTGTTTATCCTTTTCCTGAAAAATGAAGTGTGTTATCTACAAGAGCCTCATGAGCTCAAGTTTGCTTGTGTGTGGAAATAATCTTAAGTTACTTTTCTTATCCTATCACTAATCAGTGAAACTATTATGGAACTAATCCTAGAACACATAAGCATTTATTTTCAATCTCTAATGTGGTATTTTTATCTAAATTGTGCATTGATACTGTTGGCCAAAATGCTGTCATGTTTAAATATTTTGAAAACAGATATAAAAGGTAGACTATCCTGTCCCTAGCAAATTGCGCACCTTAAAATATTAAGCTTTTAAAATTATTTGGAGTTTTCAGCATTCCCAAGCTGCCCAGCATTTTCATGTTGCAAGTCCTTAAGTCCTCTTTAACATGTTTCAAATGTTCAGTTTCAGAAGTGACTTTTCATTTTTTTTGTTTTTACCAGAATCCAGCCTCTTTTGTCCTTATCTGTGGTGTTCCCATTTTGTATGTTTATCTGTTTCTTTAACAACTGCAGTAATGTCTTTTCAAACTCTGCCTGCAAGCTACCCTCCCCCATCTACTTCTCCATTTCTTATCTTCTGTTCTCCATGTCTTTGTCTGATCAGCAAAGCCTCTCCTGGAAGAGTCCACCCAGAAAGGGGGGAGAGGATCCTGTTCTCATGTCTTTCAGCCCTGCAGAGATGAACCCCACAACCTTTGGAAGCAGAGCACCCAGATCTGCCTCCATTCATTTGAACCAGGAAATGGGTTTTGATCCAGCCATCCACTAGAAAGCCACTATGCCACCAGAGTGGAACAGATCTTCCCAAGTCCTACCATCACCCAGATACCTGTGAAAGCTGCAGAGGAAGGAAGAAGGCCTGGAGCCATTGGCCTCCAAGTTAAGCCTCAGAAGACAACAGGGAAAGTCTATGGGGGGAGGGTAGAAACTTATCATAAAGTTTTCTTTCTTGCCACATTTGTATTGTAATTAAGCAGTTGAATGGATTCATGGAGGGATGGCATTTGGGAATGGTTGGCATAACAAGTACTGAACACCTTGGACTTTTGTCTGGTGGGAGGGAAAATTTGTCAAGGATGTTTGTATTACATGTTTTGTAGAAGTAGTTACATGCACACACACATGCACACAATTCAGAATCACACTGAGTCTATTCCCATCACCTACCTTCAGTAAAGCTCCAGACTGATTCTTATCTGTGGCATTAAAGCTTTACGTGCACAACTTCCTGCAAATTCCAAGGGGGAGGGAATCAGGTCCCTTCAGGCGATTTGCAATTCATATGCTCTCACTGAGGAGGGAGAAGAAAAGAGATCTCCAAAACCAAGCCCAGAATATGTTGCACTGGTGGACACAGAGTGGGAATCCTAGGGCTCACTGTGTGCAATTTAAGAAAATTAATAGTCTGGCTTGCACACTGGCTTAACCTTAATTGGACATCACAAACCTGGATGCACTGAACTAAAGCTAAGGCAGGAAGCAACCCTTGAAAAATGGGCAGCCAGTGGTTATGTACTGAGGAAAAACATGGCTGTGAAGAATTTTGGGAGGCATGTGCTTCAAAAAAACCTGACTGGAAGCTCAAAGTGACATCCAACATCTGAAAAGAATTGGCACAGAATATTGGACACTATAAATTTCTTTTCCATCTAACAGAACTTTTGCCATAACTTTTAGACCTTTATGGCTTAGAAGCTCCTCTTTTGGGAGCCACTGCAGGAATCTTTTTCTGCTGCCTCTCTTAGTATCTTCCCCCACTTTTTTTGCATTAACAGTTTAAAAGCTTGTTTTCCCACATCCTGGAGCCCCATAAAAGTGCCCATCAAGTCTCTCTGACCAGATCAATTTTTAATCTTGTGCCAGTAAAAGTGTGTCACTCATACTCTTATGGCACAAAGGGGGTATTATTATGGAAAGAATCCAGAGAAATAAATATTTTGGGGAATATTAAAAAGGCATAATATATTTCCCCAAAGGAATAATGGAAATCTTAAAAAAGACAGAAACCAGCCCCCAGAAACCAGCCCCAGCCTCTTTCCCCCAAGCAGAAACTATACAGAGGCCAGCTTTTAGAAATGCAGATGTAATAATCCATTCAGGAAGGTTGGAGCCAGGAAACTATTAGGAAGACAAAGACTCCTAAAATCTACATACCCCCACCCAAATTCTAAGGACAGGAGACATAATAGGATTAACCCACCAATACCAAAAGGGCACACTCAGACTCAGGTCAAAGTACATGACACAGGAAATACAAAGCCTCAAACAGGAGCAGGAAACAATCTCAAGAGCCCCAGAAGGTATAAAAACCCACCAAAGCCTGCTACATGAGGTCAGTTTTTCCAGAGCCATCTTTCTGTCTGACTCTCCTCTTCAACAAACTGCAACCTTTTTTCTAAAGCAGTATCCATTTTGATTATTGACAGCTTGGACTGGACCCTGATGAAGATTTTTCTTTCGACAATACCATGCCATTTGGTCATGTTCCAGGAAGATAATCTGCTGTCTCACAACAATAATTGAATTGATATTATCTCAGAAATATTCTCAACCACTAGGAGTGAAAATATTTGGGACTGTTCCATTTTATCAGTAGACGCGTATGTTGTGGCATTAATTTTAAATAATTTCAGCCTGTTCAATTTTGGGGAGCAATAATTATTTAGAACATTTTATTTGGACAGCTTTAATGGCTTTTGTTTATGAGACTTTTGGTCTCATTACAACGTAGATTACTAATTTTTCTAAGTCTCTATACTTAGTAAGAGAATAAGTTCAACTCTAAAACATGTCCTAATACTATAGCAATGAGCCTGAATGAGCTCATGGTTTCTATATTATACATTGCATTTCCTTTTCCACATGACTTTACTTTGGGAAGTAAAATATACAGGGCCACTATTGGAAATAAGACTATCAGGTCTGGGCTGCACAATCTGGATGATCCTTAGATGGCAGCAAATATAAACTTTAAGTGTATTGTACTCCTAAAGAAAAGGGAAATTTGAATCCTATCTTAAAGGGGGATATATTTCTAAGCATTGATCTAATATTAAAAAGAAAAGAAATTCAGTGACAAGAAATAAGAGACACCAACACATATAAATTGTAAGATGTTTCTTTTTAGAATTCAAGCTTACATAATAATCTATGCTCACTATAGTCATAATTGCATATTAATATCTGCATACAAAAGCTATGTAAAATTATATTTTTCCCAAATATACAAATTTCTCTTCAGGTAGTTTAAAACATTTATGATCACATATTTAATATAGTTTTTAGACTGAAAAAATATTACCCATCTAGCATATATTTAACACTGTTTGAAAGGGGAAAAAAACAGAACAAAACAAACAAAACATTTAAAATTTATCCCAAAATCTTCAGCCTTTCTAATAAATCTGTGTACTTCCAAACTTAGTCTGAAGAAATCCAAACCATAACAAGGCTAATCCAAAGCTCAGCAGCATCTATCTTAATAAAATGAAAAGAAACAAAATGTCATTTTGTGGAATTCTAAAATAATTGACATAAGAAAAGAATAGTTTAAAGAATTAAAAGTTGTCTTATCAATTCATAGTATGATCTTATTTCTCACTTTCATAATTTCAGTTGCAAAATTAATATTTTCAATTGTGCTCAATAATTTACATCAATTCCATCTACATGTATGTAGATTTACATTTGATTGTCTTGTGCATAAATAACAATTAGCTTTATAAAGTTAAACTGTGCAAAACAGTCACAAACAGCTTTTTACCTGCACAATACTGCTTCTGAAGGCAACATAGTTGAATGAGGATTAATATACAGAAGCAAGGCAGACTCTGCATTTGATAGCACTTATACAACACAGTGAAAACTTAGTGAGAAAGGCCAAAGCTTTTTCAGAATTATAGTAATCTGTATTTATGTTTCTGTGTTTTTAAAAAGAAATCCTATTTTATTTTAAATTAGTTATCTTTTTTTTTTGAGGAAAATAAATCCCTCCTACTTAGGATATTACGTTTCTATAAAAGTTTATATAGGTCATATCATCCTAATATCACAAGGAAATTTCTGATAAATCAAACTAGCAGAAATTACAAGAGAACATAGCAAAATATCTCCTGCTATTTCAAAGCTGCAAAAAGGCAAGCAAAGAAATATTTCTTAGTAGATCATGAATGAGTGCCCAACTTTTTCATAACTATCAAAATGAGGCAGAAACTTGTTCTGGCACAAATGGCTGATAGTGAATTGCCCATTTTATTCATCTTTTTTTAAAAAATCATATGGACTGCACTTGTTTTCTAATAAAGCAAGAATTGAATGAGTCTCACAGGTTTTGAGTCTAATTTTCAGCAGAGGATAGAGTTTATAAAGACCTAATCCTACAAAAATATTGGCTCCATCTGAAAAGCTTTAAGATTTAAAAACCTTAAGAATAATGTTACTGACAATTTATGTGGCATATCAATATGATATCTACATTTTAAGATTACATAGCATAGAATACATCATTAACAACAATGTGCTCATCTTGTGGTCTATAGAGCAGATTTCCTTCCAATCATTTTCTTTTGACTTTGCATTGCCTTTTTAATTCTACTGCAGTACATTAACACAAAGATAAATCACAAATGTTCAATATCTGATTCTGACACCTATATTTTGGCACAGTGCTATTGTTTTTAAAATGGCTAAGTCACTGTAGAGTCCATCACTATCTTCTCTCCCAATTTAAAAACATTATGGAACTCAACTGCAACACCAAACCCACGGCAGCTTAAATAATTATCATTTAGAGCAGGACACATTAAGATAACAATTATTTTTAAAAAGAGAAATAATATTTTATACAATGCTCCACTTGATACTATACCTACAGCAAAAAACAAACCTGAACAGCATGGGACATCATAAACAATCAGAATTAAAGCTGCATAGTCAAAAACAGACATTTTGTAGTCAGTCAAGAGACCTCCCCACAAAGAATAAATGGGTGTACAATTTACCTCTCCTAGTAATCATTATGAAAGCTATAGCTGAAGATGCTGCCAGATGTTTCTTAAAATCTTATACCAGTGCTTGCAGGATTTATTTGTCAAAAAGAAACCTGAGGTATCAGATTTTAATAATTTAAAATAATATGTTTCTCTGGTGTGACTAAAAATGGAAACCATTGTAACATGAGCACACACATGAAAAAAGAAGAGCAACTGGAATCCTGGGGTTGGGATATCCATTAATGAGAGATTAATTTTCTACAAATCAAAATGTAGCTCTTGAGTTCTGATGAATTATTGTCTGAATAGCATAAAGCACACTGAAAATCAAATATGAACCAATTTCATGCATTTTTGTTTAAATGTGGGCTAAGCTTTAGAATACCACATCATAAAGAGCTATTGCAAATCAAAACATAGCATTCATTAGATTGTGGTCTTAGTTTGTTATATGTTTTATACATAACATCTTATAGTTCTCTAGAGTTGGAACTGTTCCACAGTAATAGGGAGATTTCTTACTAAACAAGATAAATGGATGGGAGTAGATATTCTCTTCTTATAGTAATAGATTATTGAAAAGCTGTGGAGTATCATGTTGGATCCAAGATTCATTCCTTGTCTCCTTCAACAAAAGAAAACTTTGGACCTCTTCTGAAAAATAATCCTAGATTCTATTTATTACTTTACTTTGAAGAAAATCTCAACATTTCCACGGGTACTTAAGGCCAAAGGTTAAGTGAGGTACTCTAGTCATTACTGGATGCCCCTTTTCTGTTAGGTTATGATCTTCAACAGGTTTACATGGAACTAAACATTAATATAGATATTTATATTTGGGACAGAGAAGATGAATAGCAATACTAGAAAGATTTTAAAAATAATAACTATTTGTGTTGTGATGTAAACCAGCTAGAATATAATTTTACTTATAAAGTTAATAACAGATATGCAAATCATGCATTTTTTGCAGCAAAGTAAAAAAGAGATGGAGATTTAAAAGTAACAATGGTATAGGAAAATAAGATAAATCTCCTCTCTATGGTCTCTCTACTGCCACTAGGTGATCCTCTGGCATGTTGACATGTCATGACATTGCACACATGTATGAAAAAAACTAAAGTTTGCAATGCAATAGTGCAATGCTGTCATTATTTTGATGAAAACATCTGGTCTAATGGACACCTCCGAGTTCTGAAAAGGTAGAATTGAACAGAGAAAAAAACATACAATATGGTACATTTTCATTTTTTTCTTACCAAATAGGCTGATTGCCACCAAAATTCTTCACATATGTTGGCTAGACAAATGTAAATGTGATCATTTTAGAAAAAATATTAAGTTGATTCAACTATGTTCTTGGACAATCATTTTTAGAGCTCTCAAGCTAGTAGTCAACTCTGAAAATATGTAAATGTTTATGTCATCAAAAATTTGTACAAGATAAGAAACTGCAGTCTATAAAAATTTCTCCAATGACAATATTCTTATATGACTATTCTGTAAGCATGCCTAGTTTATCAAAGGAAGATGATCCATCCCTTGCCCATGAAGCCCCATAGAACAGCATTCCCCAACCTTTCCAGGTTGATGGCCCTGTGTGGGGAGAAAGGAGAAGAGGGAATGGTTTTGTGCAAGGGGCAGATGTGCACACGTATACATACACAGATCCATTTGTGTGAGCAACATGCTCATGCATGTGGAGCTGCAAGTGCTGGTGCCCGCCGCTCATGAGAGTGGGGCTATAAGTGCTGGCGCCCACTGATCATGTAAGTTGAGCTGCACACGCATGCCAGTCTGTCTCTCACACAATCCAGTTGCAAATAGGCCATAGCTTGGTACTGGACAGCGGCCACAGGTTGGGGACCCCTACCATAGAAGATATCATCCAGGAGAAAAAACAATCCTTGATAAGGCAAACTCACTGACATCTTGATTTAGGTTGCTAGAGAACCAAAAATATTTTACAGAAAGCAAGCTGGAATGTGAACTTTTGTTTTGTAAAAACTAAAACACTGAAGTTAGCCTGTCATTAAGAAGCGTTTCTTCTCTCCAATTCATATAGACTGAAAGTTTTACTGCATGGTTTCACATTTACTGACAAGAACTACCATTTGTAGACTTAAATCAAGTGTATTTAAGTCATTGAAAATAACTTAAATACAGTACACCTAATTCTGCACTGAGCTCCGATCATGAATGGGTGGCTATTGGGTGCATATACATTGAAAAAACTTCTGTTGTCAATGGAATTAAGCATGGCTGAAAAGAATATTATAATTCAAAAGTTGTCCACAGTGACAGTCTACCTGAGTGCAAATATTACTAAAGAGGACAAAATGATTTGGAATCTAGAATTTCAGCTATTCATTCGGAATAGGATCCAAAAGCTTGAGTGTATCTAACAATTTACATTCTGTCAAATCTTTTTTCTTGAAACGGATTTCCATGTCATGGCACATGACACTTTGTTCAGAAAAAATTAAAGGCCCGTATCTCTTGATTGTATAAAATGCAATTCACAAATCCTAAGATTCAGGGTACTTTACAGTCACTGAAAGGGTGTCGGTATATAGGTAGAAAAAGGATATACGACTATACAGAAGGGAGTGAAAAGGTTTATTACAGATAACTGGAATTAATTTTTGTTGAGTTGGGGGGGGGAAGGACAGAGAAAACCTTTCTGATGTATCATATTAAATTGGGAAGAATTCATTGCACAGATGTTTTATGGTTTAGGAATTGCATCTGCTAGAAAAGACAAAATGGAGGAACCAGGGAACCCCTTAAATCATGATCATATCAATATTTAAAACATATAAGTGGCAAGGGTCCAGAATTACTGAGAATAGTAGTAGTATATCTTCCTACTGACTCAGTTACTTATTAAAATAATTTTTGGCAAGTGGGAGAAATATAGTTAACTATGACTCTAATGCAGGGGTGTCAAACTGCCGGCCTGTGGGCCAGATGCATCATAGCAAAAATGTGCCCATCCCATTGCCGGCGATAGAAAAAAATTGTGATATGTTGCGACATCATGTGACATTGCGAATATGACACCCCTGCTCTAATGTATCCAAATTACCATTAAGAAGCAAAGAGATCAAGGGCCTTGGCTCTGTGGAAATTTTAAATGTACTTATTCCCTTCCTGTATTGTTTTTGCTTTGGATTGAATAAATGAGGACATGAGAAACTGTGTTCACCTGGGAGAAAAATAGGACTCTGGCTGCATTTTGGGGTTTAGTGGCCCTCACTAAACAACTACAATTCAGATCGGCAGGTTGATTAAGTGAAGCATCATATGACTGTAGTGGATTTAAGGTGTCACTCCCACTGCTAAGAAATCACCATGGTCATTAAAGCAAGATATCACGTGACCACAACTTGTGATTTTACTGCTGGCTTTTTTATTAACTGCGTGATGGAAGCTGGCTGTGAAATGCACAAATGGCAATCATGTGACTGTGGAATGCTGTGTAAAGCATTCAAATGTCAATGACATGGGGATGCTGCAATGGTCATAAGTGCAAGGACCAATCATAAATTACTTTTTCAGTGTCACTGTAATTGAACAGTTGCTAAACATGGCAGCCATTAAAAGAGGATTACCGGCAACTGAATTTCTAAAATAACAACCTGAAAATGATGATAAAATTATGATTATGGGGGAGTTTTACTTGGATAAAACTATCTATTCTTAAGCACGGCAAGGTGAAATTAGGCATAGCTAAAGTTGCAATCCTATACCTGGTTCTGGGAGCACACTGCAGAGAACTCAATACATCTGAATTATATTTAAAGTTGTATATAACTGCAACTGATCTCATTTGATCTTCAGCAAGATTAACACTTGCTAGATTGTTCTGAATTGCTCAGCATAAGTCTCATGTCCAGAAAGTGAGTTAATACTGTATAAAATATGGCAGGATTTATCTATCCATTTTCTTGCTTCCTCAATTTATTTATATTTTATCCATATCTCTCCAAACAATGAGTATAAACATGGGTCGCCTGAGTGCTGGTGAATAAACTTAAAATTCTCGAGGTTAAACTCTCAAGGAATTCATATCGAAAGGAGTAAAGGACACACAAAAAACGCAATTGTGACAAGTACCCGCATTGAAGGGATATCTTCATTCATTCATGCCTATTAAAAATAATCCTCCAAAGGAGGTGGTACAAAATGGGAATGGACCAAAAGTAAGAAGAAAAAACTAGGCAATGGAATGAAATGACACCCAGTAGTGCTATAGAATTTCTGAGAATGTTTCCAGTCTTTTTAATCCTCAAACACTTCCAAGAACAAAGGAGGAAAGAGTTCTGTGGGGCATTCCACCTTCATGTGCAGGAAGCGGCTAGCATGGCAGGCTCCGATCATTCGTAGGTCTGTCACTTTCATCAGCAGTTTTGGCCAAAAGTGTGCAATATGGTGCTTTCTGTAATTAATATAGTGTTCAAACGCCAAGAGGAAACTTTCTTGACACTTTTCTATTCTTTCAATGCTGACAAGACCTGGGCGATCTGTAAATATAAGATTTAGTTAAAAAAATAAAAGCTTTCATTCACCTTAAAAAGTATATTACTTCCATTACATTTCCCCAGGCTACATAACTTGAATCTTTCATTGATCCTTGTGAACTAGTAGCTTGGGAAAAGGGACTATTGATAGGAAAAGCAAGCCTGGGTTTCTTGGGGGAGGTATTCCAAATGAACTGTGGTGGACTGTGTGTGTGTGTTTGCGTGTGTATGTCTTGGCAGAGTCAACAATATCAAAATGGTGCTTACAATCAGCTGATCAAAGCTCTGCCTTTTAAAATTTGCATCATATGCTTAAAAATGTCTGAGATTTGTGTTACCTGGTTGTGCTAGCTATTCTCACAAAATTAAAATTTACCCCTGTGGATAACTGATCTCTGAGCATATTTAAACTGGACAGAAGTTGGGACCTGTTGCATTCACTGGAAAACTCAATTATCTGTTAACTTGGATGACATAATGCAACAGTTCACTCTATTAAAGCTGAAATTGAAACTCTGTTGCAATATTTCAGTTGCCATAAAACCGATATGTGAGCTATATTGTGTCTAGAAGGGTTTTTCATGGTCTTTGGATTATTCTGTCCACTGCATTCATACCCAAACAATGCTGCTGAAATTTAACAGCAAATGTAAGTGCTTTTTAAACAAAAAAGAAAACAAACTAAAAAGTAGTGCAGTAAGCCCCCACTGGAGGGAGAGGCTCTGTCTCAGAGAGAGAGAGAGAAGTAAATAGGCTGAAAGTTGTCTCTTTAATGACTTGATTACATTATTACTTCCAGTTTTTTGAGAGCTGCCAGCTTTCAGAACATTCCTTTTTCCTTATGTATTCTTTCTTTTGTTCAGGATTCATTGCAAAAACAACAGGCTATAACAGTTGGATGACAACCAAATAAAGTCTCTTGCAAGACTAGTTCTTTTCTTCTTTTCTGAATGGTAATTACATTTCTAGAAGACCAATTTTGCTTGTGGTAAGGGAGTTAAGCTTTCTTCCTAGCCTCTCAAGTCATAGTGAGGATTTCATTCTTTCCATTAAAATTGATCTGTGAACTACATCCCTTTCTTGACTTTTCTACTTTTGCTCTACTTCCCCCCCCCCCCCAAAGAGCTCAGAGCAATGTGAATTGTTCATCTCAGAGCTCTGTGAGAAGAAGAAAAGGATAAAATAGGGCTGAGAGATAGCAACTGACTCCAGACCACATGAGAGTTTCAGAGTTAAGAAGATTCTGAATATGATCTAATCACTAAACCACACTGGCATCTGGATTAACAACAGCTATTAGGACATAAATAACACTTAAGGCCTTGCAACTCCACCAAGAAAAACCTATATAAAAATTAAAAGGGGGGTGGGCAAAAGCCAATGTTTTATTTCTACTTCCTTGGTCACTGCATTGGAAAATTCACAGTATCATTTTAAAATAAATTCTTAACACCTATTTGATCTGCTATAGCTAAGACAGCAACCATGTTAAGCTTTGCCCAGGATTCTTTTACGTGCTAGTCCATATGGCAGACATTATGCCGTAATGCTTTTCTATGGTCCATATTCATACACAATCACAAGCAGACAAAAGATTGGGCTCTGCTAAGGAGCAAGGATAGGATGCAGAAAACATAGCAAAGTGCTGGATAATTTGCCTCACTACAACTAATCTCATGTATCTTCACATACAGTTAATCTCATGTGCTCACACACAATTTAATGTCACTAAAGAACCTAAGCGTCTCAAAGTATATCAGCAAAAGACAAAAAAAATTCCAAAAACAAAGTTTGCTCATGATAAGAATGGTATAGACTGTCAATTATATCTACATTATTATAAAAGCATGTATGATAGTTTTTTTAAGTTATTGATTTACAAATTGTTGTTTTTTTATTCTAAGAAGGAAGTGCAGTTGTTGAATGATTGTTTCTTTGTGGTTCCATTCCTTTCCTCTTTTATCATTACCAATGGATGGGAAATCACAGAGTTTGAGCCCACATAGGGAAAAATTGGCCCCTTGCTTTCTAATGGAACACTTGAAATAGCAAAGGTTTTTGTGGAGATCTGTCTCCAAACTCATTAAGGAAAATCTGTTGTACTAAAGTTCCTGAATGCCACAAAATCAGCATTGTATAATAAATGATTTTTAACAGTGTTCTCTAATTTTTATTATTTTTGTTTGAAAAAGTTTGTGTTAATCTTTCTATAAGGTTTACAGAATCCTTAACAAGTAAGGATGTTGATTCATAATATTTTTAAAAATGTTCACACTCACCTGAAGACATCAGCAGTACAGCCTGAAGAAGAGCAACTTCTGTGTCATCAAGGTTAAATGATGATAGCGACATACCCAAGTCAAAAATGGCATCTGATACTACACCAAGACCCCCATTTTTCAACTGGCCTCTTGTTACTGCCATTTCTCCATTTAGTGTTAAGGTCTCACTTTCTGGGTCATAGCGCACTGCTGCTCTGAGGGACATGATCTCCATGCAACAACCTTTCAGAAGTATAATTTGATCTTCACATGGCAGCTGCAAATAATTGCAGGTGGAATAAATTTTCCCACAGAAAAAAAATACTTTTATGCATAATAAAAACAAACATAAAAACAAATCTTCCCCATTATGAGGTAAATCTAGAGACTATCCCTGCTATATTCACAGAAGATTGGGTCCTTTACACAGTTGTTAATAATATTTTCTTCTTTCACTTTAATTTCCATAGAAAATTTTCAAAAAGGAGAAAGATGGAACAGCTATACAATACCTTTGCCTGAAACCATCCATTTGGAAGCCCTGTTAATTCCAAACTTTTAAAACTGTTAAGATCTGCTTAGAGGAATATCAGCATATATATACACAGTACACCTGGAATTTCTCCTACATGGTAAATGGCTGACCAAAAGCCAATCTATAAGTAATTTTTAAATTTGATTTTTGTTAGGATTCATGATGGTGGTGACTGGAAAGTGAATAAAATTGGCAACTTTGTACTCAAAATATTTTTTCATTGAGCATTATTATTAAACCAGTTTATAAACTGCCAATTCTATAGATTAGAAATAGAAATCAACAGAATATTCAGAGAAGGATACCATCCTGATTTTGTGTGTTATATGGTAATTAATTGTGCTAATAAAAGTCTCCTTTCATGTGGTTACATCTGAAGATATTTATTTTTAACTATGAATGCTTTCTTCCTCTGTCTGTTCAGTGAGGAAGGAGAAATTATTTTTACAGACGTAGTGATTACATTTAGCATTGCAAAACCATTCTAGAAGCAACAAAAGTTTGCCTTCATAAATTGAAAGCCATATTTTAATGACAGAAGAATTGTTGGCAAGTAGTTGGGCTTAGAAAAAGACAAAATAAGTAAAGTAAAAAAATAATTTAAAACAAGACTTCATATGGAAAAACAAATATTATGTTTTCCCCTTCTTCTCCTCTTCTTCCTCCTCCTCCTCTTCTTTTCTTCATTTGTCAGCTTGAGGAGTACAGTGATTGATTTACTGATAGCCTAATTGAACTATAATTGACATTCCTGAAGAACAGGCAAAACAATCTATACTGGAAAGGGAGCCATAATGAAAGATACTACAACCATATTCATTCTCAAAGAAAGTAATGTTGTTTCTTAACAATATAAATAAGGAATAAAATAGGAAAATTGAGGGATAAATTATCAATATTTATTCTGAGATCATTTTGAAATTAATACAATTCCTTCAGTACATATTGCTATCAGCCTTGTGCCATATGTTTCTGTGAAGGAGTAGAATTTTACAAAACAGGTGAAAACTACAGAATAAATGAATAATGTTCCTTAACCAAATAGTAGCCAACCTGAGCTTATTATCTCTTTTAGTAGGACGTATAACAGAAAGCAGCCCTGGAGCCAGTTTGAGGGAAAATATTCTAAAATCAATCTCCAATTTTGCTAAAATACCAACTGTTACGTTTCTTTTTACTGTTGTTCTCTAATGAACAAAAACTGTTATTTACAGCTGAAATGGCAGTATTTTATATGTATCTGATGTACTTCAGTGCTTTTGACACAAACTTGTGGATTCTGTGGCAGTACTTTATATGTACTTAAAATGTATTCCAGTGCTTTTTGATGAAAACTTAAAGACAAGCCATTCATTTTCCCCCTGTAAGCTAAAAAGCACTGAAACACATTTTAAAACAGTAAGAGAGAGAAAGAGAAAAAAAGAAAGAGAAATAAATAAATAAATAAATAAATAAATAAATAAATAAAGAAAGAAAGAAAGAAAGAAAGAAAGACAAACAATGAAAGCAATAGAGGATTAACTGTGAGCTTCAGAAACATCTTGAGATGGGTATATCTAGTGCAGGGGTGTCAAACTGCCGGCCCGCGGGCCAGACACATCATCCGGAAGCCGTACCCACCCCATTGCCAGCAATGGCAAAACTGTCCCGATACGTTGTGCAATGTCACGTGACGTTGCGAGTTTGACATGTCTGATCTAGTTTAGGAAACCATAGCTAAACTATTATGTTGAAAACTGTAATTCTCACTGCTCTCTAACAGTAAGAATATTATATGTTCCTCTTGCTCTTGTTTGCTGATTGGACTGAAGGTTTCTTGTTGGCTACCTAACATCCAGCAAACTCCTGCAATCTGAGTCAGATCATCCTGGAGAGGAAAAGTTGATTTTGCTCTGAATTTCAATGGGGTTCAATGGCATAGGACTCCTAATGGGAGCATAACATGAACAGAAGTTCAGCAAAGATATGGACAGCATCTGCGCTGTTTCTTTGCAATCTAGTACTAGATGCTGTGCTTTCAAATCAGTGCTTTTAAAAATATATCTGTACCATTATATTTCCAGTCATCTTTAATCACAGAGCTTAGTATATTTCCTTATTGAAATGCTCTAAATCCTGCTTTAATTGTTCAGAAAAAAAGATAAATTGATGAAATACATCTAAATAATATTGCTACCCAATGTGGAACAAGTTTGTTAAAGAACAGATCTAATAATTCAGTGTCATACAAAGGAATGTTGTAAAATATAATGACTATATATCTTCCATATCACTAAATTAAGACTCTCAGTGTCCAGGTAGCTTGCAGACTATGCTAAGGGATAGTGGCAGCTCAGTAACATCTGGAGGGCCATAATTTTCCTCCCCATTCCCTGTTTAACAATATCATCTGAAGAGTGGGTATTTTGAACCTGACATTTGGATTAACATTTTTGTTTTGTTTCATGCCAACTCCAATTGCAAAAATCATCAGTCACGTAGTCTATGAAAGTTTAACATGTTTAGATTAGGATTATATCAGAAGATGCTTCTGTTCAGGTTGAGTAGGCTCTGAAAAACTGTTCTATTTCACACATATACCACTAATAGGCAAATTATATGGTATGCTAAATGTGTACTGTCAATTCTCCCTTTTTGAAAAGTTGAAGAATGCATGTAGGCTGCCCAGAATTGCTTTGGTTAGTGAGATGGGCAGCAAGTAAATTAAATAAATAAGCAAACAAAGTAGACATATCTGAACTGACATTACCACACAATGAAAAACTTAAGCATTTAATCTTAGGTGCCGTGTCTCATGAAAGCTATCCAAAAATTATATGTAATGGGAGTGGGCAAATAGTTTCAATTTGGATTGAACACACTTTGTTTATTATAATATGAAAAGAGAAGCCCAATATAGGCATATTCTATGTTCTATGTAATCCATATTAAGCTATTCATTTATGGGCCTGCCCTCATCTCTTTCATCTTCTCCAGGGAAAACAGCATCAATTTGAGTGTAATCCTTTTCTCCTCCTCTATCCTCAGAAAGAATGGTCAGGGCAAGGAAATGGTGTAAGGAAGTACATGGCCAGGTTCTTATAGCAGCAACAATATTCTGGATAATGGCCTACTGCCATTGTGCACCAAACAGTTTTCTACATTGGAATGTAATGGGGGTTGTAGGAAAAGGACCATGGGAAAGAGAAGCAGCAGGCAAGGTCTTAATATGAACCCACAGCCAGCAAATTAAGCTTCTCTTTTCCAAAGGGCTTGCAAAACAAGGTGGGGAAAAAATTAGACTGCAGTGAGAATGGTTCTTTTGAGTTAGGCAATAGAAATAAAGGTATATAGTTTTACTAAAAGAAAAAGGTAGCCATTCTAAGCTATTAAACTGGAAGTAACAAAATGATCACTACCAAATGTTAAGCATGATAAAAATACATTATTTATCCATAAAATGACCCCTCTTCACGGCATGTCTGATATATACAAAAATAACTTGGAAAAGATATGCTCTTTCTTAAGTATGCTCTATAGTTTGTTGCAAAAATGACTATAGGCTGTTCAGTTATATAGGACCTACATTTGAATGATGGTTTACTCCATATTAAATTCTACTTTGATTTGAATTATTATCATTCACTTAGATAAAGAAGAGTGGTCCATGTATTTTTATAACTTCCTTTTAATTCTAAGGAGACATAATGGCACAGAGAGATCAAATCCTATCTTGGTAAATAGTAAGTCAAAATTCTGAGAGCCTAGCATACATCATAAATGCAGTTTCTGGCCCTTTGAATGAATTCATGTTGCTACTTTACACCAGAGATAGACAGTACTTCATGAGTTTAGGCCTGCAAAACTGATGTCTGACTTTGGAAGGGCTACAGAAAGCCACCTGGTGATACTGTGATGATACTAGAAAAAGAAATGAATGACATTTTTCAGGGTGTTGGTGGAATTTGTTTTGCCCATTTACAGGTACTTAAGGATATTTTAAACTGTCCAAATTCCGTCCAAAAGGGGCAAGATTGAATTAAGTATAGTAACAGGGAAAGATCCAGAATGAAAATACTCTTATTACCGCTGGAAAAATCACTGAAAACTCTAAGATAAGGTCTGATCTGTGCTGTCAAAGGATGCTTTATTTTAGCCCACTTGTATTGGGTGCCTATATGCACAACATGGACCATAATTTTTCTTTTTTTTTCGTTCTGAACTATTATAAGATAATACAAAACATCTATGGACAACAACAATAATATCAACAATAAAAATGCTATCAAATTAAATAGAAAAGGAATTCATACCTCACAGAACATAGGCAACTTTTTGGCAAAATCCACCACTCTTGTGATTGCTGGTGTGATAATTTTTGTAAACTGGCTGAAAGCTTCTAAATCTACTTTCCCACCTTCTGGGGCATTTACTATTGGTGCTTGTCCAATATCCTCTGGCTAACAACAGAAAACAAAAACATTGTAAGAATGTAATTTATTTACCATAAATATGGATTCTTTTTAAAACCGTGCAATGTTGGCAACTTAATTTTGCTTAATTTTAAGTCTTGGCTACTGTGTAAGATAAATTTACATCCATGTACATATGTTTTGAGATACCAGTGATTACTTGTGTACTAATCTGTGTATACTGCAAGTGTAATAACTACTTGCTAATTTAAAAAAAAATAATGGAAGCAGTGTGGCAGCTTGTATATGAAAACCTAAATCTAAGGCTGTACCCTAGCCCATCTAAGAATATTCTTCCCTTGAAAACTAAAAAGATAACCCATATTAACTCTTGCATAAACTGTATTTCTTATGTTTATTATGTATATACAGTATATGGATATGTATGTATGCATTTGTATAGTTACTACGTGTGTATGCATTTGTATAGTTACTACGTGTTTATGTACTGTTATTCCCTTTGTTTTTTGATCACTACTCTTCACTGAAAGATCGTGACAAACAAAGGATATTTCTTCAGCTGGAACAGCCTAACAGATAAGATAAATAGATAGGAAAGAAATCAGTAAGGACTTTTCAACTTTTTGTTACCTGCCCTGTTTTTGAAAATGGAATTAAGTTTGGAGATTCAGATCAAAGTTGTATAAGATTCTATTTCCTGTCTCTTAACCTTAAGCTGTATGATTTGTACAATCCATACCCTGATATTTAAATTAAGATGCATTGTTGGAATACCTGAAAGACAGGGTTGGGGACAGATCATAATGGAGAAAATCTTTGTAGTTGCTAAGAGTTGACACTGGCTTGATGGCACATAATCAATCAATCAATCAATTCTAATTTCTTGGAAAGGAAAACTGGCTTACAATTCTATGGCTATATCTAAGTTAAAATTAGAAGAAACAAGAAAAGTTTCCAAGGTCTGTTGACAAGTCAGTTCCAATTTCTTCAGATGTCTTCCCAAAAGACTGCATCACCAAAGCACAAAGATACACAAGATTATGCAGTATTCTGCTGCAACACAGGAAGGATACCTATTCTAGAATTTTTAGCTTATATTTAAAATAAATATAATTTTAGTGTTGGTACTCTTCCAACATATTCATAACCAGTATTATGTCCTTAAATAGGATGTTCTGATTGAGGAAATGACCTGGACCCAGTTTCCTATTCCCTTATGGAATCTCAGGATTGATCAGAAGTGCAATTTCACTTTCCTCCTTTAGGATCCTTCTAGAATTTCAAATATTTACTAAGAAACAATTTTGTTGCTCAATTAAGGTTTTATTTACTAGTAGAGTTCAAGTCAAAGATAATTTCTGCACCTGAATAGTACCAGATGTGTGGGGTTTTTTTTAGAATCCATGTACTTGGAATCCAAATTCAAATACTTGTCTAGTTCAAATCCATAAAGAAGCTGATACATAACAATGTGAGATATAGATTCAATCAAAAGAAAATAAAAATAGTGTATACTATTTATAAATTATCTATTATCTGACACAGAATTTTCTTTATAGCAGTAGTCAATTACCTGTCTTAGAGCCTAGTTTTTAATTTATATTTATGTCAAAAAAACTCTGTACATGGATATGTATACTTTTCCTATATTTCAGCACATTAAAAAGTTCCCATAAAAGTTTCTGGTGTTAACATTCAGTATCTATGAATTAAAACGGTAATATGGATTACAGACAGTACTTAATTTACAACAATTGGGGCCATCATTTCCATTGCTAAGCAATGCAGTCATTAAGTAAGCTGTGCCCAATTTTATAACCTTTTTTGCTATGATTGTTAAGCAAATCACATGGTCATTAAGTAAATCCAGATTCCCCACTCACTTTGCTTTTTGGAAGCCTCCTAGAAAGCTCACAAATGATTATCATGTCATGCCTCAACTGTCATAAATTCATGTCAGCTACCAAGAACCTGAACTGCCCACATTTTGATCACATGACTGTGGAGACACTGTTGGTAGTAAGTGCAAGGACCAATCATAGATCACTTTTTCAGAGCTGTCGTAACTTTGGAAGGTCATTAAATGAAAGACTGAAAGATGAGGGTTATCTGTTATCGTCATTGAAATTATGTCACCTAGTAATTTCTGTGAACAATTTATATAGTTATTTTCTGATCTTGCTATTGACAGCTATTTATATTAATATTAAATTATTATACTTAGTGTATTTGTTTATTTGTGTGATATATATTTGTCCGTGTTGTATGATTTTACAATTAGAAGAAAATAAGAAACTCTTATAAATTATTTAAACAAATACTCTAAATTAACTTCTCCAACCGACATGCTCTAGTTATTCCATGCACTACTATTTTTTCCCTACTTTCTTTATTCCACTGATGGAATGATTTATTCCTTATTATCATGGGTTGATAGATAACCCACTAGAGGGCAGCAAACAGATTAGTTTGTGTGTTTGGCAGCCATCTAAGTGCTGAAAAATGTAGCTTGAGCAAAGATTTTGCTTTGGGAATTATTTAGGAACTGTAAACTATTCTAAGAATATTATGTGAAGAGATGAAATAAAGGACCAGGGCTTTGTTAAGAACAGGAGCCACTGGAAAGGCAATGTCTCATTTCACAGGCCAAAGAACTGCAACAGTCACATATTTTCAATTACACTTCCAATTAAATTCATTTAGCCAAGGATGGGGTAATAATTTTAGGGCTTTCCATTCTCTGCCTGATTAACCCAGTTACAACAGGGAAAATAGAGTGATAGTGAAAGCCCTCACAACCAAATCAGTCCAGTCAATGAAACAGAATTTGATAGTTCCACAAAAGACCTGCTGGATCAACTGAAGCCAAGCAGATTGCTCTTCATGCTGTATCATCTCCTAGCATTCTCCTTCATGCACCATGATTGTCCAGATGGAAGATCTTGAATTGAGATAACAAGGAAAAACACTTCAAGAAGAAAGTATATTTGGACTGCCTCCACTGTGGGCTGATGATATACTGTACTGCTGTAAGTACATATCCTCTAGAAATAATGGGTTGTCTTCATTCAGGGCAAGGAGCTGTATGGATGGGGCCAGGGGAAGTGCAGCACATCAGTGCCTTAGTAATTAGTTTGACAATCAATTAGCTCTCACTATTGGGAAACATTTTGTAACATTCAACTGGAAACTGTCTTTTCATCATTTAATATAATTACATTTCTATTCCCTGAGGCAAAAATAACCTATTTTTCTTGCCCTTCTTTAATGTATTTAACGTAGGAAAATCATTGTGATAACCTATAATTTGAACGTTTAAACTTCATTTTTCATTTTTCAAAAACTTCCTAAAAGTGACTAGACTCACTGTATGTTGTTTTAGTTTTTTCCATTTAGTTTAGAAGGTGCACAACCTCCGATTGTTCATGCCCTCTAAGGGTATTAGTGAATTATAGTTTTTAATATGATAGGAGCAAAAATTGTAAATAAATTGGAAATAATCATATAAGATCATAAACTTTAATTAATATAATTTAGTTTTTTTTAACCTTGCTTCTACCCATTTTTTTATTCTGTTCTAACCCATTTTTGACTGTGGACCTTTGACTGAAAAAATTTAACCTGTTGGTTTAGAATTCTCTCCATCTAACAGAGAAAATTATGGAATGCTTGAAAGCTCCAGTAATACAATATATTTCATTTTTTAAAAGTAAGGACTGATGATTCTTATATTATTCTACCATTATCCAAAACTAAATCCTTCTCCTGTAGGAGGAGCTTATAACTTGAAAGTTAAAAAATATATAAAATGGATAAGGATAATAATTTGTAATATTTGGCCTCTATTAAACTAGAATAGTTGAATATTAGAACATGCCATAAGAATATAAAAAAATAACAGTCCCTATGCTATGATAGTCCCAATGACATCAGTGGTTTCCATGGAGTTTTATCAGAGGATTACTATTAAGGATTTTTGTTTACTTATTGCAATAACTATGTGAGAAATAACCATATGTTCATAATCTATTGTGTTCTATTTTTAAAAAATAATTACTGCATGGTACAACAAAAGTCTTTTCTCCATATAATAAGTATGCTGTATTATTAATTTATTACCCACTGGTTTAAAATATGATGACATGCACTAATACAATGGTATTAAAACACAGTTAAACAAATGAATGGAGGGCCAGTATATCAGGGAACATTAAGCAGAAGCATTGCATGCAGTCATATAATTCAGACATAGAGGGCAATGGACTCCCATCTATGTAAACCTTTGGCAGCTTAGGGTGGCATTTACATCTGGGAGGAGTTCAAGGGTGGCAGTGAATGGGGTGAGAATGCAAATGGATGGGCTAGAATTTGCTTTCCGCAGTTTGAAGAGGGATTTTGAGATCCTTGCTTATTTCTAGCTATATTAATCCTATAATATAGATTTTAGGCTTCTTCCATCAAGATGGCAAAAATCTATCCTATGAATGGTGAGCAAGTACATTTACTATGGCGTACACTTTAATCACAGAGCTCATCTGGATAAGGAAAAGGCAGTTCTAAATAGTAGCACATACCAAAAATTTCCTTTTCTGTTTCCAGTGACTTCCTTGTGCATTTGTGGCCACATGTGCTTCTGTAACGATTTTAATAAGCTCCCATTCTTCATCTGTTGGTTCAGGTTTCACTCCTATTGTTTTCTGTAATTCTTCTCGACGTCTTTTCTCCCGATTTTCCTCAATCAGTTTTCTTTTTGCTAATCGTTTGCTGTCATCCAACACCACTAATGAGAAAAGAATACATTACAGAAAAGGAGACTAGAAATAGACCTCACTATGTCTTTTGATTATTCAGGTAATACCTGAATAATTGAGTAGGAATGATTGGTAGTGGACAAATAACAGGATGATTAGCCAGGGCAAAATCTGGAGATTTTATAACTAATCACGCACATCTTCCAAATCCAAGTGAACTCCAAATAATGGAAATTCATGGAGAAAAACAAAATATTTCAATACGATTATGTTTGGCCTATTCTATGCTATTGCAAATTGAGCTTCAAAAAAAATCCTGGTCAGATCTCCTAGAAGGGTATCATGTCTTCAAGATCAAAAGATGAGACACAGAATCTTATGATAAAATATTTCAGTTTTGTGTACTTTTCAAAATGAGAAAGAATGCAGAAGTAGCTGGGATAATCACATTATTTTCCATATCCAATGAAATATGAGGAAATCATGCAGCTATTCCACTATCAGCCATCACCTGACTGTGAGGCTAAGATGAAATAGCTTTACATGAAGGTTCTCTCTTATGAATATATGAAGGGTTCAACCACATAAAGAGAGAATCCTGGCTGACCATCAATTGACTGTGATATAGAAGAGCCTTAAGTACAAACTTTCTCTTCACATAGCCACTGAATATATGGCAAGGACATCGATGAGGCCTTTCCCATACCGTGAAGATGTATTCTCCTGTCCTGGAAAACTGGAGAAAATATGGAGAGTCACTGCCCTCACATGAGAGTATGAACAATGATTTCTACTACTGTTTATTGTATTATTGAGAGAGAAGGGACAGACCCTTCCCATTCTCTGTCAACTTCCTTTCTGCCCCTGCCCTAGCACAGATTCCTTAATGCTGATGATAGTGATCGTTGTTCTTTTATGCTGCTGGGGAAAACTGCTAATGCTGGAGCAGTGGGGTCCCCCACAATCATAGAGGTTACAATAGGGAGATTGCTGATAGGAATATTAACCTTAAAGAATACAGTACAACTTTCATAAGGGACTCATATTTACGCCAGGCAAAAAGAGAAAAAATGGCTGCCAAACAACACTTCGTTCTTTCCAAGAGCCAAAAGAGAAATGGCCACAGATATACAAAGGCTATGATCATCTCGGATGGATGGTCTTATGGCAGGCCAGTTGGGGCCCTACAGGTTGCCAATTTCTTTCAGACTCTTCCTCCATTGAATCAAGATGTTTTCATGGTGGAAGTCTTGTAGTATTTTTTACTGAAAACACTTGTTTCCATCTTAATCTATCTTTAGCCTGCCTCAGTGACATGGCAATTGCCCAGAGACTCTGGTGTGAGAACATATCTTCCATAGTTGGCAGGCTAGCCATTGTAAAGATTGGGAAAAAGGGATAATCAGTCTGGAGTTCGATCCCAAGGTTCGACATTGACTCAGCCCTCCATCCTTCTGAGATTGGTAAAAAGGACCTAGATTATTGACAATATGCTAACATTGTAAACCACTCAGAAAGTGCTATAAAGCACTATGGAGCGGTATATAAGTCTAAGTGCTATTGCTACCATATTATATGACACAGTGGAGAAGACAGAAAATGAGATTTCTGGTCAAGATATACCTCTAAGAAAGTAACTCTTTATCACTCTTTATCTCTTTATCACTAAATGATAAAGCATTTTACCACTAACCTTTTATCCCAAATCTAGAGAAAAAATGCTGCATGGAAATATGCTGTCCAAAATTATTGTGTCTAATCATGCCTACTCAATGGTACAGAACCCATTTAGCATGCAACTTTTTAATTAAAAGGAAGAAGGAGAGGTATATAAAAAACCTAACTTTCATACCTGAAGAGACATTGCTAATCAGAATAGACATAAGCATAAGCACCTACGTAAAATCCTGTTGGATCAGAGCAAGCACTACCAAAAATAGCGTACAGCTTCTACTAAATATTTAGAGGGACCCAGACAGTTATTGAGCACAGTGCTACTGTTCCAGTCTTATATTGCTCAACAAATAGTATTTAGAAGTATATTACCTGGGATATTAAGATCATATATAGACATCATAATTAGTAATTTAATTATTCATGAGCTAAGTAGCTTGAAATTTTTTTTATATGTATTTAAACAATTATACACCTCTTTACACATATAGAAGTTCTGAAAAAAATGGATTACTTTAATATTTTTAATATGACTTTTGTTTATATTCTTATAAACCATTAAGACTAATATGCTGAGGCTATAATTTTTAATTATAATTACTCCAATTCACATTAATTAAGATGCTCCTGCAAATTTGCTGAGAAACTTTGGGAATACAACCTTGCAAAGAGTTAATTTTGCAGCCATATATTCTATTTTCTTAGAAGTGAAATAGTGTTCCCTTTCCTTCTGGCTAAAAATAAAACAAACAACCGCAGGATGACTCATGCAACATTATCCAACTTCCCATTTTCCCAAATCTTTAAGCTTGATTTTTTCCCCTCCTCCTTTGCAGGACTTTGCTCAGAAATCTTCCCACTTCTGTGATAGAAATTGTTCATCTTCTTAATATTGCATAAAATCATTTGGCCAGAAGAAAGCATAATCTTTTCAAGAGTTAACAGAAAATTAAAGCTCAGAAAAAATTAATCAATATTTTCAACTGGCATATAAGAATATAAATTAAAAATTGGAATAAAAAACTGATTATCACAAAAATTGAAATAAACATATCTAATGAAAACAAATAGGAAATTTTAAAAAGCTTACAATCTGTTGCCATGCCAACATAGATGCATTTCTTGAAGCGACATTCCTGGCATTGGTTTCTTGTGACTTTGTCTATTACACATTTTCCTTCGTATTTACAGGAGTAAGTTGGATGAAGATTTTTTTGAATTGTTCTTCGGAAAAATCCCTGTGTGAATAAGAATTTACAAAATTTTACAAAATCACTGATTTTTCTGTATAAAGTATGCAGGACATTTTACTTTGGTATTTATTTATAAACCCTTAAGAATATGTGATATGATTCTGGAATTATATTTTCTTTGGTCGCTCTGTCTACTGGGAATTTGGAGCTTAACTATAATATTAAGTTAGGCATCAGTTTTACATCTTATTTAATTTTTTAAAAGATAACTTTAGAAGTAACTCCTGACAAATAAGAACATGCCTCATACTGCACCTGATTTCAACTATTTAGTTGGAGAAATTGTACTCTACTCAACTTTTGTTTAGTTACTATAAATGAGCTGATTTAAAGGATAGAAGATTAAAAGGTCTGATGGATTTTTCCGGTTCATGGACTGTTTTCTAAAAGAAAATAATGATTAGTAATTCTTGTATACTGCTGACATCCTACTCCTACAAGTAGTCTGTGACCTCTGTAAAAAATTACCTTCTGGTAAACTGTAATGTTACTGATGGATGGAATTTGAATGCACATTAGATAGGTATTAAATTAGATTGTATATCATGACACTTTAGATGGATTCAGTTCACAGACATTTTGACCAAACAGATCCCAAGAGTATTTTCTAGGCTGTAATTTATTTATCTGAAATGTATAAGAATGGCTTAGCTATACTTTTTGTTTATAACATACATTGAAATCTCTTTTAAGGCTAACCTAATGTATATAAAACAATATCTCATTTCCATCTGCTATGCTGATGTATGAAGAAACCAGAAGCTGAAACTAGCTCTAAAGAGAGCAGAACCTCTATTACAGTTTTGAAGATGAATTATAGACTCAGTGAAATCAATGGCCACATACCTGGTACCACTTTGACAGTATGCTACAGAACTAAAATTAAAAATGAAAAACTCTTTGGTGCAATAAATTATATGATTTATTTAATTAATTATAAATTGATTAACAATTTTATTAGGAGGATTATGAAACAAAGACCTGTTATTTAAGAATGCTATTACAAAGTGATTTATAAAATACATTAGCAAAATTTATTGCATCCTAAAGATGGCTAATTCACACACTGCATTAAGCCATTATGTAGTTTGACTTAGTGTGATGTGTGAACTGTTTCATTTATTTATCAATGAGGCAGATGCAGGAAAAATCCAGTTTCCAAATATTTTTACAGCATAACTAGTGGCCAGCTTGAGGCCTTTGGAAGCCCCTAAGAACATGTTAGTAGAATTTAGTAGCAAATAACTTATTTTAAGCTAAATAAATAATATATTGCATACATCTCTGACAGATTTAGCACAACGATTGTTATTTTTATTAAAAAATAAGTATCCTGAACTCTATCACAAAAAATTAATTAAAATTCTTTCTTTGCTTTTAGTGGTTACTAGTCACCATGTCACCATCTTTCACTTTGCAGCTGTAGAAAAAAAAATCCTTGCCCACTTCTGCTTTAAAATTTACATAAACTTATAGCTGGTGGTGGCTACAAAGGAAGATACGTTTGATGCGTGGCCTTGAGAGAACAGGACTCAATTCCAAGTCATTAATAAAGGACCGAAGGTAAAGGACAGCAAGGAAAACATAATCCCAGTCAGTACAACTAATTTCTTATATAAAACACTGCAGGATCCAATCCGAATCGGTCACTGGGACCAGACGTTTAGTCTTGCAAGCTTTCAGACTAGTGCTAGTGCAGACTAGTATTTATGTACACATAAATATTATGCACAGAATAGCCCAAAACACACATTCTGGTAAAAAGAAGTTCCCTGAGGATGGGCTCCAGCAGGAGTCGAAAGATTGGCGGATTAAATCTCTGGACCTGGTGACTGACTCAGATTGGATCCTGAAACATTATCCTGAGATATTTGCCTTCAGTCATAAAACATTATTGTTCCAAGGAACTTATACTGCTATATAATGCCTTGCTAAAAAAATCCAGAAAAAAACAAGTTTTTGAAAATGTTGAGATCCTTCTTTCTGTGAAGATAATTACAAAAAAGAGGGAGGTAAAAGAGTAAGACTGCAACTAATCAATAAAAAGAAGAGAGGAAGTCGTAATTCTAGACTGTATTTTCTTTTTCTTATACCTCATATGATTTTTTATTGTTATTGTATTTTAAAATTCTAAAATCAATCAATAAAATGGGAGCCTTTTTTCTATTGCAAGCACAAACATTATTTTGTGATATTATAAAAGGAATATTCTTGTTTTGTTATATATAACATATGCTGTCTCTACATGGCATTTAAACCAATGTGATATCTATAATAGGAGATCAAACTAGCTTATGATTTCTAGCTCTTATTCATTTACACTGCTATCATTACCTTGCAACCTTCACAAGTGATACAACGATAGTGATATCCAGTGGCCTTGTCACCACAAACAACACATAACTCATCCTTGTCTAAATAACTGGGTATGTACCCTGCAAAGAATTAAGAGAGAAAGAAAGTTTATCATTGCAAAAACTAAATTTGAAAAGAATCCCTGTTATTTAATGCATGTTAATATAACTTACTACTCTGACATAACAGTTTCTTAAACAGAGGCAGGAAATACATAGATATTAAACAGTCTGAATCAAGATATCATAAAATATGAAAAGAAAATAATTTAGGAAGCTAAAATTGCTAAAGAAAACATAGTTGCCAGGATTAACATGTATCTACACATTGCACAATTTTGAGAGTTGACACCTAAATATCTTAAAGTTGCCAAGGTTGAATAAAACTGGCCTAGAAGAATGGCGAATAATAGATATATATTTGGAAGAAACCTTAGACCTAATGGAGATTATACTTAATATAAATTAACACAGAACTCTAAGCTATTCATGATGCTATTGCCAGTCAAATAGGAAACTTGGAGATTACAAAGACTGCACTTTAGGGGTCCTGTGGCTTCTAAATGTCTGGCCCATTTTTCCCCCCTTGCTAAATGATTCTTCCTTTTCTTCTTCCATCCATCTCTGAAAGGCTGCAGATACTTTTAATCAGTTTCTCTATGTAGGTCAGTTATGGGAACAAGACCTGACTGGAAACTGTCGGACTTCATGTACATTCTTTTTTCTGTAGGTTAGGTAACACCTGCTAGAATTAGTTTTTGCTGATTTTTAAAAAAATGATCGCACCCCAAATTTTTATTTTATTTATTAGATTAATTTGTGAGGGATAAGGGGATTTGTCAAGCTGTCACAGGAATTTTCAATGATATGTATTAAAGCTTGATGGTATAAGAAAAAAATTGGATGCATCTAATTCTTAACAGTGTAAAATACATTTCCCTAGGGAATACTATATAAAGATGGAAGAAGTTTTATTATTTAGATTTAGAGGTCCATGTGGTCAGTTTATGTGGGCTGTGTGTGCATCACCATTATGTTCAATGTTTGTAATGATTAAAACTGAGAAATAAGATACACATTTGCATAGAATATAAACCTAAATACAGTTTTTTTCCTTAGCTAGCATACCTTTAATAAAAGAGATTTGTTTGGATTTACCTCTCTCTGTGTTAGAGGGAACATAAAAGGAGCTCAGACACTTACTTCCTGAATCTGAGGCTCTTGGCCCAAAATTACCAGTAACAAGCACTAGCAGGAGTCACTGCAATATTTACCACATTTGAGCTTTTTAAAATATATCACAGAGGATTGCTGATATATTAGCGATATTGTGATAGTAGTGATATTGATAAAGAGTGCCTGCCTCTCTTGTACAACTGAATTTTCAAATTTATTTTTGCTGCTAATACTTCAAGGGGGTGTATTACATTTCCTTCCTGGAAGCAAAAATATGTCAGTTCTTTCTATACAGAAAGAATACTCTTTTAAAGTAAATTATAGGATATTATCTGTGTTCTGTTCAAGCTGTAGAGGGTTGCCTGAGCAAATGGTGAAAGCCCCTGGCTATTTCCAACCTCTGTGATAAGTAGTAGATATCTACTATTCATGAACATGCCAATTGCAAGTCTTGCTCTTAAATCTGTGTTGTATTGTTCTTAAATATATTGAACCAAACTCGAACCAGTCTTACTGACTTGAAGAAGATTCATTTTATAGTAATATGAGATATGAATTAATATAATATGACTAACAATCAAATTAAATCCTAGCTCAAATTAAGAAATATATCCCTAAATTTAAGGTAGAATCAATTGCTGCATAAGACAGATAGAACTAGATTAGTTTCTTAGACAAGTCCACTTAGCTGCTTTTTGAATCATTTGTCTGCTTTGAAAAATATGGAAGATCATGGTATATGTGCTAAATTCAAACATTTTAGAATATAATTTACTCCCACTCCATTCCCCCATCAAAATTTTTGTCAATGTATTTATTGGCACTCAGTAAAAAATGGCGGTTGTGTTAAAAAATATATCAACAGATACACAATAAACACTCTATGGTTGTTCAATTAAACAATTTGCTTATTGATAAACTGTTAGATATTTTGAAGAGAAATAGAATATACAATGCTGTGATTAATATTCTCTAAAACATGCATAATGCCTATACAATGTTACAGAAAAAGGAAATGATTCTTTTTTACTTTTCTAAATGATCCATTGAATTGGAAAGTTCATGTAGAATGAATTATATTGGTTTTCATTTCCCTAATATTCTAGGAGAAGTATGGATTATGTTAACCAATGTATCCCAACACAGAAATTCCCTTTCAGCACTTCCATATATGTTGCTTTAGCATATATCTTTTTTAAAAATAATTGTTATTAAAGAATCTTTTACAAAGTTAAAAAATAAATACAAAAATAAAAGTACAAAAGATAAAGAACAAAATAAAGTGAAGAAAAGGTATTTAAAAAGGAATTTATGATTTTCCTTGCAACAGTTATAGACAATACTTGATACTATTTCCCTCTTCACAATTACATAACATAATTCCCATCTCCTCATATACATATACAACATATAAAGTTAGTAAATTCAGAAATCACTAGTTTCTAGTCTTTTATATCAAACAATTTAATTTAGCAATTTCTGTAAAGTTCTACCATCTTTGCTATTCATCCTCTGTTGAGGTTATTTCTATATTATTCATCATTGTGCATGTAATAATCTTGTTGCTGTTACCATATATAACACCAATAATCCATGAGTTACTTTAGCATATAATAAAGATCCTGTTTTTTTTCATCTTGATTAATTTTCTGAAATTTAAATGTAGCTAAGATTTTAAATGAAAGTTCTCAAAGTTCTCTAACAGCTGGGAATATATGATTTAAGTATAAAACATATACATTTCATAATGTTTGTTATTTAGAATTAAGATTGTATTCTGCCAATTATGTAGATCCCTTTTTTCACAAGCCATGCAACTTTTATAAGCTCATTTTGGTCAGAATTAAAAACTTAGAAATTTACCTTCTTTTTAGGAGTAATTTAAAAATATAAAGGTATGATTCTTAATTTTTTAGGTATTAGCCAATAGAAACATAGTGGCAAGTATAACAAATAAAAGTCAAGTTATTCAGAGTTCTATGAAATGAATACAAAGAGCTTGTAAAGCCAATTGTGAACACCTGCTTTAAATCTTAATTTTGTTTAATGAGATAATATTAAGACTTTGCTAACAGCAAGAAAAATATGCATGTAAAATAAGAAAAAAATCAATTGTGGATCAATAGTTATGTTACAGCTGTCTGCCTTCAAGAGAGGATTAGCTGATCATATTTTTATCAGGGCTTGGCTGAAAGCATCTCATAAAATATGTTTATAGTTTCCATTACAATGGGATCAACAAATATGTTACACTATATTTGCTGACCAAGAAAATGATCACAAATTGTTTTTACAGTCATATGAGCTTCATTCATTGACAGCAACATATTACTGCCAAATACTTGGAAAGCTTTTATATTTACCTGAAAACAAGCAAGAAAAAGTTAATGGAGGAAAATCTCATAATAAAAATTCCATGAAATAGCCACTATTTACTAATATTTAAAGTCTGCTAACATAAAATTAATTGTACTAACTAATGTATTAATCTGTAATTTTAAAGACTGATATGAACAAATTTTATAATATAACATGTTAATAATCAATAATTATTTAATTTTACAGTCATATAATTGTTTACAAATTCTACATGGATAGAAATCTTGTGAAGTTATATTTGTGGAGATAACTGCAAAATGTCATGCAGTTTTGCTTAACTTTATTACTAATATTTGCCAACAAAACAAGTCTGTTGATTATATGGTTTCTAACCAAAGATGGAGATAGAGAGTAAAGATGAACAAAATAAAAAGTATATATCTTTTATTTATTTACATTAAGATTCAAAAAAGGAGAAAAATACAAAGACATAAAAGAAATAACAGAAGGAAGTAAAAAAGAAAAAAGAAGATACAGATATTGTGTTATTTTAATTTTTTTAAAAAGGTCTTAGTTTTTAAATATACATTAAACCTTTTAAACACATATTGGTCAGTTTTTCAGTTTTGAACATTCTAAATGTGAAGAATACCTTAAATCTCATTTTTACCATTTAGTAACTATTTACAAAAAATTCTAGACTTTTAGACCAGTATGTTTTTTTAAAACTATTGAATAACTTTGTCTACTAAAAGTTATAATTTAAGAATAGTAAATGCTACTAAATATATCTCAAGCTGAGCAAAAGAACATTTTTTAATATTATAGCATACTATTTTAAATAGATAACATTATCTACAAAATTGTTTTAAAAGAAATGGAAATTTTGATATTTGCTCAGATTTTAATTGCTTATAGTTAGCTCAGCCTGAATAGCTGGAAAATAATGATCAAACAGCAGACTGTTCATTCAAATATTTTATATTATTTGAACTAACTCAACTTACTTGTAGTGTTAGAAACAGAACTTCTATGACTGTCAAGAAAAGTAACATTTAACATTGTAAAGACAATAGAATAGTGGTCTATGAAATAAAATGTATTACAGAAGAAATAATATTTTGTATACATGCAGCTAAATGATTCTTACAGATGTTGAACAGCTTGTTTGCTTTATTTCAGATTACACTGCATAATATTTCACAGCTTGCTTGCTTAAGGCATCCAATATTATATATAATTTTTTTATTTAGAATTATCCTCTTATACCAATTATTAACTCCACCAGCAACCCAAGTGTTGATCAATTTGATGAAAAAGTAAAGTTTCACTTTGTTTTTCTAACAGTTTTTTTCCTGAACTGTTTTATATTATAAATATAATTTTGTTTATATTATAAAATCCAGTGATTAGTATTTTATGCAAATTAACAGTATGGCAATTTTTGCACACACAGTTAGAACTAAAGATGTTAAATAGACAGTGGTCACTTAAGAGATGAAGATACAGAAGACCACACATTTTATAAATGAATCAATAGACTGTTAAGAAGAAACTTCCATTCATTCAAACCATATACAAACAAATAGCATGGTAGGCTGGCAGTTTGAAAATATTGTATACATATAAAAAGCTTCCTGATATTAATACAAAAATACATGCATGTCATTATCATTTATCATGCTTCAAAATAAACCCATTTCAAGTCACCTAGCAACATCTGTTGCTACTGTTTCCAATTCTAGACAGGCAGTCTTCACCATTAAGCATGTAACTCAGAAAAGTATGCTTTTTCTTCTATAAAGAATTAGATGCAGATAGATGATATTGATCTCTCTCTTTCTCTCTGTCTGTCTCTGTCTCTGTTTCTTTCTCTGTTTCTGTTTCTGTCTCTTATTGAGAAATGACAAAATTTTCCCATACCTTTTTTCTGAGAGTAGGCTGGTGACTGCACTTGAGAAAAAGTAGGCTTTTCTTCAGTGAAATATTCAGTTTGGTTGTATTGATGCAGGGCCATGTCCATGTCAGAATACTCGCTCTTAAAAACGTTTCCAGGGTAACTACAGGTATAAGGCTGATTCACTGCCCAGGCCTGTTCCATATATATGTTATTATTGTGCAGGACCTGAGCATCACAACTGCCGTAACTCTGACTATCTTCAATATAAGTGCAATAATCCGAAGGCTGCATGTAGCAGTTGCTGTTAGCAGCTGAGTGAGATTCATAAATTTCTTGCACGCAATGGTTCATTTTGTTATCCTCTCTCAGCCTATACTCCACATATGCGTGCACACATTCACATGCATATACACTCGATGTGCATATGCATGGAACAAGAAAGTAGGGAACAGATGTACGACACTGAGAAAGGGAACAGTAAAACTGTATGCTTAACTTTAAAGCAGCCAATGACGGGCTAATACCCTCTTTATATTAGGGATAGATGGAGAACTGCCCTATGAGTCCCATATATTGGAAAGCAGATTTATGACAGTCAAATGTCTTAATCTGTTACTGCATGCTCATTCTTAGGGAAGATACTGCTTACTCTTGGCCCTCAGGCAAAGAAACAATGTCCAGACCACCCCACTTTTGGGGGGATGAATGATTATTTTATAAAACCAGTTCACTAAGACTGTAAAATTATTACTAAGGAAAGAGTTTAACTATGTGTCTAGCACTATCAATTTAAGTGTGAGCAACAGAAAGAACACTTAAGCAATCCTAAGGACGATATGCTGAAAATCCAAAAATCAATAATCCTGCTTTTCAGCATTAATTGAAAAATCCTAAAGGGCAATGCTGATGACACCAGCAGTAAGTCCGGGTTTTAAACAAAACTTTAGTGTCTAAATCTGTTATCTACTTTACTGTATTGATTTTGATTGGCAGAATTATCTGAGTGGACCTTTCCTGCCTTACACATACTTAGGTCAAACTCCCCGCTGCTTGGTAATTTAACACATTTGCAAGAAAGCAGATTTCTCAGACTTCACTGACTTTAACAGATTTGTTATTGAATTCAACAGGTGGGAAATTACAAAACAGGCCTTCTTAATCAGCAAGCAGAACACTGCTTACAAATTAAAGTTAAGCTTAATTGGTTTTCCAGTATATTTCATTAAATTGCTTTCTTCCCAGTGTGAGCTGTTTCTGCATCTGTTTCATTCACATTGGCTTCTAGTTAATAATAATTAGTTAATAATTAGATAAACACTTATCAAGCTTAAAAATAAGAATGTTTTAACATTTATTTTAGATCCCACACACTTTCATAAAACAGACATTCAAAATGATGCCTAAGTCTATGATAGCAGGCCCACTCACTTAGCAATATCTATCTATCTATCTATCTATCTATCTATCTATCTATCTATCTATCTATCTATCTATCTATCTATCTATCTATCTATCTATCAATCATCTATCGGTTTAGAAATGCGAAATAGAAAGAAACCAAAACAAATAATTACTGGCCAATAATATTAATTTGTATTGTATTTTTTAATGTTTCAGCATGTTAAGTATATATTCCTAATTTGGAAACTAATCTAGTGAAAAGTCATTAATATTTTTAAAAGGAGCAATTTTCAAGAACAAAAGAATGACAGCATATTGAAAAGGAACATTGAAATAGGACTGTCCTGCATATTTTTTTAAAAAAACTACTGCTTATATAAAAAAAATTGTCATTTTTTATTTTCCCCAATACATTGATTGATATTATTCAATAAGATCTACTTACAAGTTATAAAAATATAAAACCATAAAATGCTGAAGGTGAATCAGCAGCACAAATTCAATGATGGTTGGATATTTATGTGTAATACAAATTTAGATAAGGAAAAAATTTCAGGTGCTTCACTTGGCAAGCAAAATGTAATTCCATTAATTAATGGAAGGCTACCTTCTAATAATGTATCCTTATATAGCCTTATGATATCTTAGGGATCTAATAGAGTTTTATTTCAGCTAGATTGTGTACCACACTTATAAATAATTAGCAGGCAGAAAATTATGAATTGAAAATATTTCCAAACTTACTATTTAATTTTTATTAAAATTTCTTTTCTGCTTTAATGCTACACAAATATTTTCCGTAATCTAGACAAAACATAATAAAATAATAGTATATCATATATTCAAGCCACTTTTTTCAATCTAACCTGAGTTAGGATAGACCAGTGGTGGCAAACCTATGGCATGGGTGCCAGAGGTGGCACTCAGAGCCCTCTCTGTGGGCACGCGCACCGTTGCCCCAGTCCTAGGCCTTCAGCTGGGTTTTATAAAACCTTTTCGTTTTAGGCCTCTGCCGCCGTGTAGAAAAAAAAAAGGTTCAATCAATCAGTCAATTTCAACTTCTCACGGGGAAAAAAAGATCTTGCAAAGTTGGAATTGATTGATTGAACCCAATCTGCCGTTATCACCACAGCCATCCCCATTCAATGGGCCACACCCACCCAGCACCCAACGATGCATAAGTGAGTTTGGGGTTGCAGTCGGGGCACTCAGTCTCTAAAAAGTTCACCATCACTGGGATAGACTGTATAGGATAGCTTATTCCCACACAGTTCATTGTGTAACTTTTGTGGATCTCACTAAACACACACACACACACAGAGAGAGAGAGAGAGAGAGAGAGAGAGAGAGAGAGAGAGAGAGAGAGAGAGAGAGAGAGAGAGAGAGAGAGAGAGAGAGAGAGAGAGAGAGAGAGACAAGACAAGACAAGACAAGACAAGACAAGACAAGACAAGACATTGCTAACTAATTCTCCTTTCTCTGGCTGGACAGGAGTTCATTTTTCTAAGCAAACAGTCACTGAAGTTGACAAATCCCTTTCTTATTACATTTTAAGAAAAAACTCAAAGATATTTAATTATCGTTTAATTATTTCATCATGTTTTAAATATATTATTATGTATTTTAATTGCTTTAGATGTTACTATTTAATATTTCAGAACTTGTTTTTGTTGCATTTTGCTTTTTAAATTATATTACTAGCTATCCTGATGTTAGGTAATAGAGAAAATAGAAATATTCCATATAAGTAAATAAATACAACCAATAAACTTCAATGTAAATTTATTTTCACGGAAAACAAACTCTCAACTGAATGGCCATCTGGCAGTAGCAATGCACAGATTGTGAGCAAAGAAAATCTATGGATAGTATAAAAATGGGACACTTATAGCAATAATGAATTATAGCTGTGCTTGGTACTGCCTGAAAGAAAATCAATGTTGTTTAGAAATAAAATAATTTGAGCAATGTCCGGTGAAATAGGCTTTATTATTCTATAAAAAATTTAAAAAATAAAAATAGGGAACTGAAATTATCTATATTATTTTATATCAGGATTTATGGCTCCATTTACAGAACTATACATTTTATACTATATAACTCCATATACTATCTCTATATAATAACCATTCATAGTAAAACAAAATATGGAATACTTTATTCTTAACATATAAAATTATATAAAGTGCAAGAAAATAATTAACCCTTCAGCTTGTTGAAATAAGACACCACTACAAAAGAAAATGAAGAAAATTTGAATTATATTATTTTTATCAAAGTACAGCTGAAAATTTTACATTAGTTTTAAAAATAATGGTTGATGATTTTAGTTCAGCAATAGCAATTTGTGTAAATACGTCATTATTTGAAGTGAAATCAATAACTACAATATATTTCCCCAATCTGAGTTATGTTCTCTGATGCTGTAATTTCTTGACCATTAATAAAAAAACCCATGTAAACAATTGTTACATTTTCCATTTCTTTGCAGGAAGGAGCCATAAGGTTATAGGAGGAATAGATGTTTAATAAGCTACTCATTTAAAATATTTATTTGGAAAAACAAGTGATTTTTTTTTTTCATTAGCATTATATTTAGTACTACAGACCAGTTATAAAAATTTACAAGTTATAAATTACAAGTTATAAAAATTTAAATAAGTCTGAACGTATTTAAAAAATGTAGTCCTTAACCTAGATGGCAGCATTACAAATATTTTGAACTACTAGTAGTGTTATGACAATGAAGAGGATTTTTACAAGGGGGTGAGGTGTGAGTTGGAGGAACACAGGAATCTGTTTTCAGGAGTGTTTCTTTTATATCAAAGGATCTCAGTCCCTGCCAGAGATGTACAATATCATAGACTATTTTTTTGTAAGAATGCGAAATAAAAAGAAATGTACCAGAAAAGCTTGAAAAAAAATCCATCAAATATAAAATCCCACTTTTTCCTTAACGTGGTCCAAAGTACAGCAGTTCTGCTGCTTTACTAATTAGGTATAGCCAGCAGGCAGTGGTGGGATTCAAATAAGTGAACAACCGGTTCTCTGTGAGGATGCCACTTCTGGAAGTCCATTTGGGGCCTGGGCAACAAAAAATTAGCTACCGGTTCTGCCAAAATGGTACGAACTAGCTGAATCCCACCACTGCCACCAGGGTTGAAGAAGTTTTGGGGTTTCGCCACAGAATTTGGCTGCTTTCTGACTGCTTTGACCTACAGGAAATAATTCATTGATTTCAAGAGCTAACATCTTATTTGCAGAGTACAAAACTACAGTAAAATTGTGTTGGTTGTGATTCAATATGTAAGTGCAATAGATTATTATTGTCATTAATTGCAATTATAATTCCAAAAATTTAAGGCAAGATAGACCATTTTCCTTTCATTTTATTCTCACAAAAACTCTATGCAACAGAGTAAGGTAAGAAACAACGATTATCCACAATTACCAGTAAGCACAATGGCAAATATAGATTTGAAACAGGGTTGTGATTCACACCTTAGGCTATGTTTCTGTATTTGATCTCTATTCTCTAAAACCAGATGTCTACTTTTGTGTATTGGACTGCTTCTAACTAATGTAACAAATAATTTCAGGTTCAAATTCCAATATTAATTCCTTCATACTTCAAAATTTCTTTCAAAGTTCTTCTACACGTCCAAGAAAGACAATTTACTGCAACATGGGTCTGGCTTCTCCACAAAGACAACAGTTATTTTGGAAACAAGTTACCGGTATCAAAATATTCACAGCAGGCAAACTATCACCTATTTTACATAGCCATATACATATTTTTTTTTAGTTTGGTATTGATTATCTTGAGGTTGTTCAATGGCCCAAATTGTCAAAGTTCCTCTCCAAGCCCAAATTTGTGCAAATTATTCCTGTGGGAAATATTGACTATATTAAACCTAATATAGTTGCAAAATCCCTTCCTTATCTCCCTAATGAAAGATAGGAAAAGAAAACAAACTACCTTATTTTAGTTAGAGGAAAGATTTGGAACAGCAACCCAAGCCCTTACCTGTCTGCTTGGAAAATGAAGCAATATGAAAGTTGATAAAGAATTCTGGTTCTATCAATTAAAGCAGAATTAATTGTGCAGAAATCCATCCTTTGACATCTGGGTTGTATGTTTTCTACATAATTCTCTTATCTGAACCAGAGGCTTGTCAGAGCCAAGATTCTTCATTAACTGTCATTCCATATCTTGGGAATGCAATTCAATATCACATTTACATCTGGCCAATATCCGACTGACCTATCTGCTAATATATTCTACATTTACTTAAAGGCAAGTTTGATTAAAATCCATGAGAATTTACTTAGCAGATCCAATATTGATAAAGGAGAATACTTGTAGCATTTCTGTAGCATTTTTGGACTTGGCTTGGTCTAGGATGGTCACAGTTTCCCAGCTGAAATTAGATTAATTTTATGTTAATTAATTAAGTCTGTTCATATTTTATGAAATTAAAAAGTTTCCATCATTTTATTAAGCCAAGCCCTAAAATACTAGAGAATTCCTGGAAGCCTGGCACCCTGACAAATTAGTCATCTATAGACAGACATAAACAACATCTACAGACTGTGCAAAATCAACAAGCCAGTAAGGAAACAAAAAGACCAAAACACTTCCCCAACAGGAATAAATATCCAGATGAGTTTAGATTAATACCAAGATTAACATCAGACTAACAATCAAGAAATAAATAATACCCCAATCAAGGATCTGCAAAGAAGCTAACATTAAACAGTCTATTTAAAAAATCTTCCATTAAAACTGATAGGGCAAGTCACTAGAATATAAACCGACAGCAAACTGCACTCCTTAAGAGCACTGATGATGTTATCTAGTTTGGTTAATGAAACATCTGCAAAAAAAAACAATCGCAAAAAAAACAACCAAGCTCAGAGAGCATCAAGGATTTCTGAAACAGAGCAGATCTGAGTTTACAATATTGTATGGATTCCAATACAGTCATTTTTATCTGTGTGGTACTGTTAACCCTCAAATATATTCTAGACAAGGAGAACCAACCATGAATATTAATACTATCTTTTTTGTAAGTTTACAATGTAACAGAACTTTCCTACAAGTCTGAAAAGACTTCTTCCGTCCTTTACTTTTACTTTCCAGAAGATCAGGAAGGGTCCCTCCTGAGAAGTTTCCTTGCCAATTGAAGGCTACATTGGTTCATTGACCATATACTGTATTGTATAGCTCAGCATATACCATTTAGTGTAAAGATAGGAATGTGCTATAATAATCAGACTTCAATTCTCAGCTCTGAAGCAAACAGAGATGTACTGTATTTATCAGCTCATTGTATCTGAAGGTACCGTATTTATTCGAGTATAACGCGCACATGTGTATAACGCGCACCCCTAATTTTCGATTAAAAATCGGTATAAAATCGGTTTTCTCCATTCTCTAACATTCGTCTCTGGTACAGTGAATTCTCGGCTAGCTGCTCGATTTCCGTGAATTTCAGCATGATCAACAACTTTGAGCTTGAATGAAGCGTCATATGCAGAACGTTTTCTCTTGATACCCTGAGTTGCCATCTAACGGGAAAGGGAAGTGCATCTCGCCAGTTCGGGCCGCCCCCTGTACGCGATGAGGGGACGTGTTTTTTTCTTCGCCCTCGCGTGAGCGGCTGAAGCCCGGAAAAGGCACAGTGCGAACTCACAATTCGCCTGCGTCACCCCACCCCACCACTGCGTCACCCCACCCCGCCACTGCGTCACCCCACCCCAGCCCTCGTTTATAACGCGCACCCAAACTTTGATTTCTTTTTTTGGTAGAAAATTTTGCGCGTTATACTCGAATAAATACGGTAAATCTGATATTTATCTAATGATCACTGTATCTGAAGTCACCAACCTGATTTATGATAATGATTTGTAATAATCAGTCAGTTCAATAACTTAGAGCTTTCTATGTCTTCTTGTGCTTGCCAGAAGAGGAAGGTAAGTTCAAAGTTCAAGCACTGTAAAAGGAATCTCTCTCTCTCTCTCTCTCTCTCTCTCTCCCTCCCCCCTCTCTCCCCACACACATTCATAAAGTCTGTACTTGCATCTATGTATGTAAGAACTACAACCAGGGAAATGAACAGGTAGGAGGCAGCTTAGTTTGCAGCATAAATATGGATATGGTAAATGATTTAGAAGGGACCCTCCCTAGTCCTTTGGACTGTAAAGGTGATGGGAGGGGGGAAATGACCTTTCAGACTTGCAAGTTTCTATTAAGATAATCTTGCAATAAAGTAGAATTAATTCATTAGTCTGGACTACCTCACAAGACTTATAGCAATCTTGCAATTTATTATTCTTTTCCAAAGAGAGGGAGAAGATCCCTCTAGGAATTTTAGGAATGGCTTCCAAACCTCAGAGGACTCCTCTTATCCAGTCAATTTTCTGGCTGGGGCTCTTCTCTCTGTCTTATAAAGTCATTCTCACATATCATTATAATACATCATCTCCTTTTCTTTGGTATTCATATGTCACAATCAGTCCATAGATTCAGACCATTCCCTACCCTGAAATAGGGCTTCTACAAGGATCAAATCAAAAATAAAGAAACAAAGAGACTTTTTTTTATGAAATGCTTTTTAGAGCACTCACAGGATAGTAGATGCTTTTGTGAACATAATGCCTATCTGTAAAATGGCCTCCATTTAAGATAAGTAACTGAACAGTGCTCATATAAAAATGTCCTACGAAGAGACTTTTTTTCTAAATACTTTTCTTTTAGGGAACTGTTCAGTGCTGCATATTAAACATCTAATGTATTTAATGTCTAGAATCAGATTCTATTCTAACTTCATTAGCTGATATGCAGAACGCCCTTTCTTGAATGCTTGTGAGAAAAAAAATAAATCAAGCACAATTTTTTCTCTACCATGTTGATTGCCTCAGTGTTAAAAGCTGTTGCCTGCCATCTCTCCCTTTTGCAAAGATCAGAAAGTTTCCTCAGGCATAGAAAAAAGGTAGAAGTAGCATTTTCTAAAACCTGAGAGGGTCTTTTCCCAGGCTAGAATTAATTGCTCCCAACATATTTAAGTTTTTTTTAAACAAACTTAATTCCACAATAGCAGTTGAATTTATATTTTTTCAATTTACTTTCCTCTTTTCATGAAACGTCTCAGTATAAATATATTATATTCATTGTGTCTAACTTTGCTCTGTTCTGAATTAGCTCTTTCAAAATTGTATGAGGCTTTTACTTGACAAAAAATGAAAGTAATTACTTTCAGATCTGGAAAAATATAACAGCAGATATATTTTATAACAACAACAAAAAACTAAATCTGTCTTGTTAAAAAGGACTGAAAGTATTAAAATGGATATTTTACTAAGACTCAATTTGTTTCAAGTGATTCCAATAAATATTTAAAACAAAGTATTAAAAGATCAGCATAAACAAGTAACAAATTATATATGGTCCAATTAAAGAATGAAAGATTTTACAGGACACAAATGGTTGACAGGATGGTTGACAGTTTGTAACTTCAAATTATTGTTATTACCATGCTTAACTGGAATCACAGAAGAATTGTGACTCATTGTGTCCTGACCATGTTTTTGTGAAAGGAACAAGACATCCAGACAGTCTGTACAAATAACCTTGGATTGTTACAAGTAGAAATAAATAATTTTAAAAGAATGCACTAATAAGAAATATATGGAAAATTGAGGATACAGGAAAAGAATTAGTCCAGATTTATCCTCACTTTCTTATTTATTGTAGAAAATATATATCCCAAATTTAGTTGTAGAATTGAATTTAGACATGTAAATCAAAATACAAAAGAGAAATTTCAATGAAAAAAAGAACATTACATTCATGATGAATATTATGCTTACAGAAAATTGGCATAAGATGTTCTATTACTGTCTATTATTCCAATTCTGATCACTAAAACAAATAGTTCATTTTCTTCAAGTTGTTACATAAGGATCAGGTCCAATCATGACGTATTGATCCATATGTAAGGATCATCGGTGTATATAAGTCATGGGTTATGAGTCACAATATCTGGTAGTAATGCTCTAAAACTCAATAAAATATAATGATTCATGTCAGATTAAAACAATTTTTTAACGTTGAATTTATTTTCAATTTTACTATTTTTACTAAATGTTACTAAACTGTATATTGCCACAAAATATATTGATTTAGCTATGTAATGTAACCAGAAGAACGGTTATCCAAATTTTGGAAATATTTCTAATAGCAAAAATAATCACATATCTTAAAAATAAATTTAACAAAATTTAATTCAAATTGGAAATCATTTTTAGATTCCATGGATTTATTGCATATCTAAAATTTGGAATTATATTTTACATATTTCAGTTATACATGATTTAGCAGCCTTTGATATGGATGAATACTTGAATTTTACTGTTTCATTTTATCGTTCATATGACTACCATGATTCCTGACATTTATATTTTGTTTAGAGTCCAATAGTGATTTTTAATTTTTTAGGATAATATAATATATATAGTTGTTTATAATTAAGCCTGAAAAAAATATAATGTAAATTTGTAAAGCTTTTAGATTTTTTATTTAATTTTACTCTTCTACATGTTTTTTTCCCTGAATGCTTTTTCTTTATATGTGCAGTGCTTTTTTTGTAAAAAAAAAAAAAAAAAAGATGCTGGAACTCACAAACATCATACAGCCCGCCTTGCCTACCCTACAAGGTTCCATCCAAAAAAGGTGCCGGAACTCTGTTCTGGGCGTTCTATGACAAAAAAAGCCCTATATATGTGTGTGTACCAAGTTTTATTAAACTACAACCTAAGTATTCAGATTAATAAGATAATTAAAAGGCTTTCATTTCAATCCTCTGTCAAAGGTGGATGCCAATCAACTATTTTTCACTTTTCATCTGTGTTAAACATGAGCATAGTGGACCAGACTTTTTTTGTCCTTGCTCATCTATCTTTTCTCTTTCTTAGAATGCAAACATACTTGCCAATTAAAACCCTTTTTATATATTTTAAATTATTCCAGTACAAAAAAATAACAACAGTTTTAAAAGAATGCAAATCAAAAGACTGAAAACTTTAAGACATAAAATATAATATAAGTACCATGTAATTTATATATACATTAATCTATATGTATGAGCTTCCCACTAACATGTACATTAAAAGGTACTAAACATTTGTACTAAACATTTTCCCTGATAAAAATACTGATAGTCCTCATTTTACAACCACAACTGAGCCCAGAATTTATGTTGCTAAATGAGAAATTTGTTAAGTGAGTTTTGCCCCATTTTACCACTTTTCTTGCCACATTTGTTAATTGAATCACTGCAGTTGTTAAATTAATAATTCAATTGTTAAGTGACTTTGCTTGTCAGAAGATTGCAAAATATCATCACATGATCCCAGAACAAGGCAGTCATCATAAATATGAACTAGTTGTCAAGCATCTGAATGCAAATCACATGACCATGAGGAAGCTGCAACAGTTTCTAAATGTGAAAAATGGTCATATGTCACTTTTTTCAGTGTTGTAACTTTGAATAGTCACAAATGAACTATTGTAAGTTGAGGACTACCTATACTATATTTAACAAGATTATGCAACATAATTAAATATAATAGATAAGGCAGCTTTGAATGCTAATATTCTAAGTATTAAAACAACTTAAACATAGCATATATCATCAAGCAAATATACATGATTCAAAATCCTGCTGGATATTTTTGTTCTTTTTCCCCCAGTTAAGTGCTAATTATTAATAGTTAACAAGACAGATTTAAAAAATATGAAAATAAGTTTCAGCTGACACAGAATCTAAATACCCTGTGCCATGTGTAATTTTTTTCATTATTCCACATAAATGGGAATCTAAATAAATTATATTTATGTTAATAAAACTTCATGCAATCAAGGACATAACTATGTACATTGGGTCACTAAGTGTTTTACTGAAGTTTACAAAGCAAGAAATGCAATTTCTGAACCCCTTTATGGAAGAAGCTAACTTTATTAACTTTTCAATACTGACTTAAAGGCACTTCTAGGGATAATACAACAAACTGAAGATGGATCCATAAAAAGAGAGGCTGAATAACAGTGAGTAAACAAGCTAATTGTACAAAGAGAGAATTGAGAATTGCCCAGATAATTGTTCCTCATAAAAGGACTGCAAGATAGAGGTCTCTGACTGGTTTAGAGCACAAGAGGATGAGGGAATAGCCATCTTACTCAAAACAAAGTTGGGACCTTCAAATGGAAACATATTTCCTTGTCTAATCACTTTTGCAAATTGCTCATTAACTGCTTTTTAGCTATTAAGACTTTCAGATCGACAGGTTTTAGTTTCCTTCAAGATTGAGTTTCCTTCAATCTTTAGCAGATCCAGAAAATTTGAAAAGTATCTGCCTCTATTAACAGATTGTGTTTAAAAAAGGTAATGGAAATAAATTAAGTTTTATCATAACAAGAGTAAGACTGATCTTAAACTGGATTTAAAAATTAAAAGCTTACAACAATAGGATGGGTAAAAATTGTACACTAGACCAGGGGTGTCAAACTGCCAGCCCACGTGCCAGACGCGTCACAACAAAACCGGGCCCACCCCATTGCTGGCAATGGGGAAAAAGCTCCGATACATCGCGCGACATCACATGACGTCATGAGTTTGACATGTCTGCACTAGACATACAAAAAAATCCAATGTTGTTATCTCTAGTAATCTTAATTTTTGCTGATATCAGGATTGAAATATCAAGGCTCTAAGGTTCTGTAAAAGAAGGGATATGGGAAGAGATCATTTGATGTATTTTAAGAGAAGAAGATAAGATGATGCTAAAATTGTTTATACTTGTTGTGATGGAATAATTTCTTTATATGTTTCTTTTTGTACTATATTCTTATTTTTTCTCTTTATTTTCTGAGCTTTCTTTTTTCTTTTTCATTTGTATTAGTTTTTATTGTTGCAATTATAATGTTTGATAAAATTACTATCAAAACTGACTCAAGGGCACCAAAATAAATAAACAAATAAACAAACTGCTAATTTAAGTTTAAGTTTAAATCTGAGATGCAGACGGTCAGCATTCTGCTGTTCAGAACAGTTATAAAGACTTGGTTCTTCATCCAGATCTTTGGCAAGGAGGAGTAAGATCCCTTGCTTCATTCTATATAATCTATTGTACTTGCCATCTTTTATCTTTTATTGATTTTATTGTAATTTTGATGATTTTTATGATCTGCCAGAGTTGTTGAGAGATGGTACTTGCCATCTTTTATTGATTTTACTGTAATTTTGGTGATTTTTATGAGCAGCCAGAGTTGTTGAGAGATGGACAGCAAATATGTTTAATAAATTATAATTATTTTCATTTTCCATGAATCTAAAATGGACAGCATAATTCTCAGTACTCAATCTGTTTGTTATTGTTGATAAATGTCAAGTGTAAGCTACTTGGATATTTTGAAATAAATATGGATACATATTATTTATAGAAGTACTTTGTCTGTAGTACTTACATCATTTTAATGCAATTTTCCAAAACCCAGTTGCAACCTCAAGTTGAAAGCTGCCAAATTTATAAGGCATATATATAGCCTAATCATGTTAAACAGTTATTAGCTAATTAGACTGTTTATCACTTGATAACACTTTAATTCATCCCTTTTGACATAAAAGGGTTTTCTTCATTTACTCAAGTATACAGGATATACCTCTGTAACCTACATAAAAAGCCACCCTGGAATTGCCTGGCATCAACTGACTGTCTTTACTAAGATGTTAAAGCGATCAGCACCTGACATCTGTTAGCTGGAGGCATTCTGAGGTAAAGGACCAACAAATCGAAATAAATTAGACCAGTTTAACTTTTGGATGAGGTGATCCCCTTAGTGACATTATAATCTATGCTCCTGATGTTACACAGGATTTAAGAAGAACAATGTTTCATATCTCCCTTTAGAGCACCACATCTTGAATTTTTTTCCTATACAAGGTACAAGCAATACATATTCCAATCAGAATAAAACAAAAATGTAAGCCATCACTTCTTTTTGATAAAAAGATAAAATCATTATATATTAATAGACTTGACAGTATGGTACTGAATATTCTTAGTAAGTATTTTGAAGTTAAAGCAAAAAATGAGTCAATCTGACCATAAAGGCAAAAGGGACAGAGTAAATGTAATCTAATTACATTGAAAATCAATACCTTGCCAAGTTCTATGAAGCACTTTTATTTAGATGCATTTAAGTGCCCGTTTCTTAGTGGAAAAACAAATACAACTGAACATTTAGCTATTCTAAACAGTAAATAGAATCTAAAAATAGTTTTTGACCATGATAAAGACTACTTCTATAAAGTATTAATTTTAGTTTATGTTCATATAGTGAATTGCACATATCTGTTGCATGTTATTTCTGCTATATAATAACTCCAATTACTGTTTCATTTTGCCTCCTGAATTGATACTCCTTATAATTTGAAATGTCATCATATCTATACAGTCTGGAAAGCATATACCCCCAGCATGGACAAATCAGCAATTTGAGAAGTGCTGAACTCTCAAAATATTGTTATTTTCACAATATTTTTTCCATGCACTATTGTTTCTCAGTAAATAACAAGACCCCATTTCTATTTTCTGCTAGAAAAGTGCATCAGCCCATCCTAAGATGAAAGATCATGATCTGCAGGCTTAAAAAAATGGTTGACAAACTTTACCAAGATCCTGCTTGGCTGTGAAATTCTGGAAGGAAGTGTTTCTCAATTTTTCTTGATCAGATGGAATTCACATGCATCACTGATTGCCCTGGTAAGATGTACAGTTTTCCAGCCATGTACTTTTAGTCACCACAGTCAGCTTCCATTCAGTGAAGTTAGAAAGTTAGAAGTTAGTATCCTTTTTATACCGGTATTATCCAACGAAGGTAGTTATGTACACAAGAAACTTTCACCAGTCTGCTGTTTAAAACATGAAGCCCTGGGCAAGTTACCACCAATTTATTGCCTTGCTCATATGATCATTTAAGGTCCTGAAGGTCGACGCTGGTCATGAACAATTTTCAGCTACTTAAAACAGAAAATATCAAGGATTCAGCCTTGTTTGACTTGGCTCTTTTTGTGGGCTGACCTGAGGGATACTCAGTTATCTAAGGCTAACATCCTTATGTGTGCACAGTTAGCCATTCCAGTCTTGCTACTATTGCTGCTTTCTGGTCAGCTCTGTGGTCACAAGTAATAATCAGATGCCACTCTTACTTTGGGACTTATAACAACCTTGGCATTATTCATACACTGACTAGCATTAGTGTAATATATATCACAATTCTATATTTATGTTTATGAACTGGGGATGGTTATGTATTTATAAATGTAATTCAAATTTACATAAAAATATTCTATAGGTAATTATAAGATTTTAACTTTCAGTGTAGTTATAAGCAATCAGTTCATTAAAGAAAATAATAATATCTAATTATGAAAAAAAAAACACTGGTAAAACACTGTAAATGACTGAAGTTTTTGCAAAATGCCATTAAAATACCAATGTGATATGTATGGTATTATGAATCAACTGTATCTAGGACAAATGACAAGCCAACCTAATTAGATCATTTTATTTTGAAGAGAAATATACTGAGGAATCCAATGTTAAGCAATGCATTTAGCTCTGTAACAAGGATTTATTAAATATCACTATGAGACTTTAAAAACAATGATTTTCTAGCTATAAGATAGGTCACTTTAATTAAATTGATATTTCAATAATGAACAATATACTGTATGTAAACCAGAACTGAACTGTAGGGTTCTTGGTGTTTTCTCAGCTTGATTATTTGTTGCAGACCTTTTGTTATTAGAGGGATCCCCAGGAGGAAAAAGGAGATCCTTATCCCACTATATAGGGCTTTAATCAGACCCCATTTGAAATACTGTGTCCTGTTCTCGAGACCTCATTTTAAAAAAGATATTGATAAAATTGAATGAGTCCAGAGATGGTCAACAAAAATGGTGCAAAGTCTGAGGGACAAAATATATCAGGACAGATTGGAGGAAACGGCATATGTAGAGCCTAGAGGACAGAACGGAAAGGAGGAACATGATTGAAACCTTTAAATGTACTAAGGATATAAATAAGGTGCTGAAAGACAGTTTTTTCAATATTACGCAAAAATCAAGAATATGGATACATAATGTTCAATTGACAAGAGGAAAGTTCAAAAGAAATATTAGAGCCATGGTGGTGCAGTGGTTAGAATGCAATACTGCAGGCTACTTCTACTGACTGTCGACTCCCTTCTACTGACTGTCGACTCCCTTCAAATATAGGTCTCTATATTTTTATGTTACCAGGATAGCTAGCATCATCAGTGCACTGAATGAATGAAGTTTGCTAGTTGTTTATACAATGATACTTAAAATTTTATGAACACTTCTGAATTTTCAATATTTCTGCATAAATAAGACCTAAAATATTTTTTGTTCTCTAAAATTAGACAAAGAGAACCTAACTTAACTAAACAAATTTAATGAAAAACATTGTACTTGTTTATTTATTTATTGAGAAAAACCCAAAGTTACAGATTTGTGTGTGATAAAATATGCAAACATTTGCTTTCAGGTGAAATAACTGCAACTAAAGGTGTCTCGGTTGTCATTCCGGAACATCAGCTTGGAGAAATTTGTGCCCATTTGTCCATATAGAATAGCTACAAGGATGCTGGTGAGCTTCCTTGTATGAACTGCTGCTTCAGATCCTTCCACATTTTTTACAGAATTAAGGTCAGGACTTGACCATTCCAAAAGATTAACTTTTTTCTGCTTTAACCATTCTTCGGTCAGACCACTTGTGTATTTTGAGTCATTGTCATGCTGCATGATCCACTTCTTGAGCTTTAGTTCATGGATAAATACCCTGACATTCCTCTGTAGAATTTGCTGGTACAATTCAGAATTCATAGTTCCATCAATGAGGACAAGCTGTCTTGATCTGGAGGCAGGAAAGCAAGAAAAAAAAACATACCACCACTATACTTGAACAGATAGGATATCGTTCTTATTGCACTATAATGCAGTGTTTGCCTTTTGTCAAATATAACTTTTTTTCATTCAAGTCAAAAATTCTATTTTGGTCTTGTCTATCCATAGAACACTCTTCTAACTTTTATCCACCTAGCCTCTTCGAACTGTAGATGAGTAGCCTCTCCTTCTGTTTATCCACCTAGCCTCTTCAAACTGTAGATGAGTAGCAATTTTCTTTTTGGAGAGTTCTGGCTTTCTCCTTGCAACTCTGCATACTATTGTTTTAAGTAATCTCCAGATGGTGATCTCACGAACACTGACATTTGCCAATATAATAGAGATCTTTACTTTCTTAGATATTAATGTGTGCTTCCTTGAGACCCGGAGTATTACACACCTTGCTTTTGGTATGATCTTAATTGGTTAACCACTTCTAGGTAGGGTAAAAATGGTGTTGAATTATTTCCATTTGTAGATGAACCTCATGTCAGTACAGTAGTGGAGTCCAAGCTGCATATAGTAACTTGCTGTACCAAAACTGATTGGGATGTCACTATTTCTCTGATAATTCTTTGATTATGATATTGTTTCTTCCCTGTTTATCTGGAGCTATTTCCTGCTTATCTGTTTGTTGGTTGCTAGAGATGATATGTTGGACTGTTTATTTCCTTCCTCGACTTTTGATTATGTCTTATCTCTATGTATCTGCTGATAACTGATTTGTCAGAATGCCAAACTCAAGGAATTCCCTAGCATAGTGATGGCAAACCTTTTAGAGACCGAGTGCCCAAACACTGGCCCCGCCCCACTCCATCCCCTGCCCGTTCTGCCCCCACCCCGCCATCCCGGTCACTCACTGCCTCCAGGGCCCGCCACAGATCGCCCAGCAGCGCCATGGCAGCCATGCCCTCTGCCCGTGCAGCATCAACTGTGCACGATGGGGTATGAGGGCAGAGCCTTGTCTACTCTGTCTGGCTGCCATGTCCTTGGCTGCACTGCTCTGAAAGGGGGTGACTCTCCTCCAGGGTGGCTGCTGGTGAGGAGGGGATTGCGGGGGAGGCAAGGTTGGGGCAACAGCAAGTGTGCCCACAGAGAGGGCTCCGAGTGCCATAGTTCGTCACCGGTGCCCTAGCAGGTTTGTATTTGATTGATGTAAAATGTCAACAATTTTCCAGATCAAATTTTGATAGTATTTATCAGTGTTCAGAAATTAAGGATTTTTTGTCTTGTCTCCTATTGCCAGTTAATGTTGATAGATATGTCCTGACAGTATTCTAGCTTACTGTCCTAGATTGCATCATTTCTTGCCTTTTCAATGTTGATGTAGATCTGTTGGTTTTATTTCTTTGGTTTCTGGTTCTTTGGATTTTTGGAGGGATTTGGTTGCTTTGTATGCTACAGTGATTGCAAGAGGTTTAGTAGTCTTTAATAGTTGATAGTTGATATTTACACAGCAAGATACAACAACAATTTGTAAACATACCTCTGTTTGACATAACGTCTTACAAGGTTTGTAAGCGGTATGCGGGTGAGTATTATTGTGAATCAACAGCACACCAGAAGTGGTGCCATAAAAAATCCCGCCAAATGTGAAGATGCCAAAGGAGTACTGCTAGTGAAGTTCATGGAGCGTGGTTCGACCATTAATTCAGAAGTCTACTGTGAAACATTACGAAAACTCAGACAAATAATCCATAACAAGCATCAGGGCATGCTGACTTCCGGTGTGGTATTGATTCACGATAATGCTTGCCCGCACACCGCTAGACACGCCCAAGAACTTTTAAAGCAGTTCTGTTGGGATGTTTTTGATCAACCCCCCCCCCATAGCCCAGATTTGGCACCAAGCAATTACTACTAAGGAATTTTAAAGGTTGTAAGACATTATGACAATTGCCTCAATTTGAATGGCGATTATGTCAAAAAGTAATGCAACGTTGTAGTTTTCTAATCTGTATAATAAAAGTTCTGTATCTGCGAGTGTCTGTCATTGATAACCAAACAGAGGTTTATTTCCAAATTGCCATCGTACTTTTAACATCCACTCAATATTATTCTAAGAAACTTGTTCCTTTCAGACATAAGCAGCCAGACCCAAATATGAAGACTTCAGATTACCTAATTTTCACTCAATCTTTATTTCACAGCAATCTTCCCAGGCTGGGCAGACTAGGTAAGGTTCAACAGCATTTAAGTGGAGTTGGAGTTTGCTGTCTTGTGCCTCTATAAAGATTTCAGACTAATTTCCTGCTTGACTCTCTCTCTCACAGTCGCCATTAAGGTAACTATACGTTGTCTAATAAATTATGTCTAACTGTCTAGGATTTGTGACACATTATATTTGTTATAAAAATATCTAAAAGTTTATTTATACATCTGCTTATATTAAATAGATTTCTCTATATCTCCTTTATCTTATTCTTCAGAAAACAGGAAAACAAGGAAAATAATTTTTAGGGTGTTGTTGTTTAACTTGTTTAACTTATTTCAGCTATCCACCTTTTTTAAAAAAGCCATCAATATTGCTCTGCATTTTCTCTGCTTTTTTAAAATTCTGCACTGTTCTTTACTCTCTTTCATTATATCTTTTATTCTTTATACTATTGTACTGCATCTTTTATCTAAACATTTTGCAATAGATTTATTTATAAGCACTTTTTACTGTGTTATTCCACCACCAAGCACTTCATTAGCATAATTCCACAAATTTCTTGGGCACTTCCATTCATACATTAATCAATTCTACTCCAGAAATTTACACCACATTCATTCAGATCTATTTATTCCTTTTCCTTTCTCTTGGTTTTACAAATGCACAATATAAGGAGGAGAGAGATGTTCATTGAATTCATTTACATTTTTAAATTTTACTTTAATATATAGAAATAAAAAGGAAACAAATAAAAAAGAAAAAACAGAAATAGGAAAAAGGAAAGAAAAAAATACAAACACGGTATTTAATATAGACAGTACAGCTTCATTTTTAAACAGAGCATTATGACCACATGGTGTGATATTGATTTCCATTATATTTCCATTGCCATATTTCCATTACAATAGAGATCCTGTTCAAAAGCAGAGAGCAAACATATATCATCGATTTAAAATTGCAAATCTGAAGTGGCACTGTCGTGAATTCATCTCATTTTAAGATTATACCATGTGTTGTATTCTATAATATGTTTAACTATTGATTTGTTACTATGGGATATTCCAAGTCTTCATTCTAAAATCCTTGTTTAAAAAAACCAAACTAATACCCACTTTAACTGCACTATTTAATTAACTATTAAAAATATTATAAATTTAGAATGATTCAGAACACATTTCAGCACTGTTCGTAAGGTACATTTAGTAACTATAGACCAAGTTGTGAAAATAAATATTCTAATTAAATATACTGCTATTTTGTAGTTTTAAACTATTAAAATTTTACTTGCAATGCATTAGTTAAAAGTGTAATTAGGTGTTCTAAAATATTAATATACTAATTGATCAATAACTGATATTATTCCAGTGCAGGTTATTTAGATAACAATACGGGTGTGAAGGCTTTCTAATATGCTTTAATCTTTAAAGCTCGAAATATTGACTACCATTTATTTCTATAGTATTCCAAACAGCAATCTTCCTCATATTGTGGTCATCCCCATAGCAGCCCATAGCTATTGACTTTGGTCACCCATCATATCTTTGGTTAATTGACATATTCACATAAAGAATATACTAGATTGCCAAGGTGCATCATGTACATTTCACATGCAGGATTTCTTGTTAATCTTAATGTCAGCATTTTGTCATATACCACAACTAGAACCAAAGCCCAGTGCAAACTATTTTGCATACTAATATAACACTGCATACATATCAGCAATTAGAAAGTACAAACAATGTACAGTATTGACTTACTCCAAATCCTTTAACAAATAGAAACATAGAAAACTGACAGCAGAAAAAGACCTAGTGGTCCATCAAGTCTGCTCCTTGAGTTTGTTTTCTGTTTTTTATTTGTTTGTTTGTTTGTTTATTGTTTTTATATTTTATTTATTTTTTATTTTTATCAAACGATGGACATGTGTTTATCCCAAGTATGTTTCGACTAATTCTAAGCCTTAAGCATTTATTTCTTTATGGTTTACGCATATAAATTTTAATAGCTTTCGCAGAATAACACTATCTGGTTAATTAAAACTTGTTTATTTATTTAAATTTGGATTCCAAATAGTTCTGGATAGTTCACAAATAACATAAAAAGCACCGTAAACAAAACCCAAAATATGATACAAGCCTAATATACAGACATAAATTTTGGTCCCAACTATCTCAGCCCAAGACCTATAAAAGTCAGGATTTTAAGCCTTTGTGGAAAGTCGAGGATGATGTATCCTTGATATCCAGCACTGAATAAATGATCAAAAACTGGATTTCAAATATTTGAAATATAATCAAACAGTACATTCTTTCATCTTTGGTGGATATTTAAGAAAGCTAGAAAATATTGAGCTCAAATATGTATGTTGATTCAGAAGTTTTTAAAAGTGAATGTACTATTGAAACCAGAGATTTTCCTTTTGGGATTATAGGATAAACAGTTCAAAAGAACTTATGGAACTTTATTTTTATACATGGTAACGGTGGAAAGACTCCTACATGCACAAATTAGAAGGACATATAACTACCTAAATTGAAGAATGGATGGTTAAGTTAATGGAATTTGCAGAAATGGCAAAAATGACACCCAATGAACTGAAACCCTATATACAAATCTTCTTTATTATAACTTCCTTATAAGAAAGCTATATTCTAGATATTTGATTTCTTGATATACAGACAATGATATGAGTTAGATTCAGAGAATTCAACTCAAGAGAGATAATGAAATCAAATATAATCCAATTTATAATCACAGTTTCATTAAGGTAAAACAAATGAGCTAGAGTTAAATGAACTCAATACAACAATACTAATTTATTATTTTCTAGCCAGAAGAGAAGAACAATACTCAAAAGAAAAAATGGCTGGACAAATTCTTTTTCAACCTATTCCCAATTCAACTAAATAATAGATTTCTTCAGTCTCACTTTACATGCAAATTGACACATTTATTTGTCAAACAATGACAAAACTGCAACTTTCTTATGCATTCTCATGCTTCTATGGGATGATTGGTCATAAAGAGAAGCACGATGGTCCTAAAAATATCTGAAATATTTCCTTATTAAGGCATTAAGTGGATTTTCTGATGGAACTGATTTTAATTTTTTTAAAAAATGGGAATCAATCATTGTTCCTTTATATCAGCAATTTTTCAGTTCTTGTTAAAATTCAAAACAATTTCAGCACATCATAGATGCTAATTTCAAAATCTGAAATGCTAATACTATATCTATTTTTTTATCTATTAGCCATTCAGTGCCCCCTTCCCACCCTTTTGTTTTGTTTATAATCTCTCTTAATAAACAGTTCTCAAATATAAAAAATTGCATGCTATTTTGCAGTCCTGAATTGGTCTAGTAATAGTACTGTAAAATGTATTTTGGAATATTTTTCTGAACCATCCACATTTCTAATCCACTTTCTTCCTACGAAATCTTCATTTTCAATAGGAATTAAAGGAAAAATGAAACTAGAAGTGCCACAAAATCTGCATTATTATGCAGTCTAATTATCAAGAAAAGGAGCTTTTATAATGACAAGGCATCTCATTATAACACAATGATAAAAGATTGGTAATTTGCCATTGCTTTTGGAAAACAAAGGGGTTCATTTTTGAACAAATCACATTATTTATATGCCTGGGCACTTCTATTCATTCCTTAGCATATTGGAAAGAACAACTAATGGCCATTTCTATTTGGGCTGACAGACTTGCAAAGGCCATTTTACATTATGCCAACTGCTACTGCAGCAATTATGACCCGCTGGAATAAAAATATCTAGACCTAAGGTAATAAGCCATTTGTTAAGTGACACACAGTGATTGTAATCACCATTACTCAAGCCTTCTATAATCCAGTTTAAATTTTAAGAGCCTTACTGTGAGCGCCCAGCGTATTTCCAATGCTTTATTGGTCCTGGAGACTGGACTAATCTTGATAAAGGCTTGTATGTGGTTCTGCCACCCTAAATTTTGAATTACAATAATCTTAAAGATAACTCCCTTGCTTTCTTGATCTTTTAAGATAATTACCTATCAATTTGGAAGAAAAGCATAAATTTAGATCAAGGTGCTCAACTCTGAAAAGCTTTGATGGACCTGAAACAATGGGTTCTTCATAATTATCTTCAAAGAAATCTAACTACAAAGTCCCTTCTTATATGGAATCAATGTGATTTTTATCTATTGCCATAACTACTTGTCATTTAATACTGTAGCTACATTGTGGATGTTTTATTCAGTTACATATACACTCAGATATAATTATTTGTTCTAGTATTTGTTTCTGTGTGCGAAAGTATGATACACTGTAAGTAAAGATGATGATGTTGATAAAAATGATGATAATTCCCAAGGATTGCACACTTTTACCCCTTGATGTTCTTCATATATAAAGGCTTAAATTATTTTACTTCCCTTATGATACTTGCAAGGATATGCACCTACATGTAATGTTTTGTGAACTGTTGTTCTGACAGAATTTTTCAATCAATTCAGCAGAAGACTCAAATCATTTGAGTATTGCTTCTTTTTTATTTGAGTGAGAAAATTGAAGGATAAACTATAGCTTGGTAGCTGTATCTCCACTTTCCTTTTTTCTTTTTTATGCTACTTAAAAAGGAGTATTAATGTATAAAATAATCCACCTGTTCATAACTATTCAGCTAGTGACTTTAATGCTTTTCTCTTCAGTTCCATCAGATCAATGGCATCTTTTGTCTCTGCTTTCAAAGTAACTGAAATTACTTTTGGTTAAACTGATCTGCCTACTGAAATTCTATAGTTAGGGTAGGGTAGAATAGCATAGGGTAGGGTAGGACAAGAAGGGTAAGGTAGAGTAGAGGAGGGTAACGTAGCATAGGAGAAATAGAGAAAAATGAACTGTAATGACTAGTTTAAGCAGTCATCAAGAGGCAATATGGATTCAAATAGATACACACACATAAAGGAAACTTCAGAAATAAATGAAGCAGAGCATGCTTTTAATGCTAGAAATATAATGAAAGGTTAGCTCTTTCAATAAAATCTGCAAGATAGGTTGAAAAGAGTCTTTCTTCCCTCATTTTATATATTTGGGTTGTGAACCTTAAGAAATATCAAGGGACTTGAGAGGTTTTCTATCCTTGTAGGACTTGCAAAGTTTTCTATTCTTGTACTTAATAATAAGTACATTGCTACAAAAAATATATTATCTATCCCTTATGTCAATGGTGTAACTGATTTTTATTCTGACCATCTATTATTTTTTCTGCATTTGCCCAATTTTGGAAAAATGAAAATTTACCACTTGATCAGATTATAATCATGAAAATCTTAGAATGTGCAGAAATGGTAGGCAACCTTGGCTGTGCTGGCTCAGGAATTCTGGGAGTTGAAGTCCACGAGTCATAAAAGAGCCGAGGTTGCCTACCCTGCGCTAGACTAACTTTAGAGATTAAAGAGAAAGAAGATTCAGTGTATTTTAAAACATGGGAAATTTTTTATCAATGGCTAGCATTACGTTAGAGTGAGAAAGGATTGTGAAATTTAACAGGATGAATGATATTTACTGACTAAGCTTTACTTCTATGATTATTGTTACTATCAGTGATTATAATTGTTTAGTATTATATTAACTACTGTCATTCAATATTTGTACTCGGACGATAGTCTGCTTGCTAAAGCATTGAACTCTTTGTGGGGAGCAACCCCACTATTGTATCTACCCTTACCCTTATCCCAACCCTATTCCCCAACCCCACCCACTACCTACACCAACCCTATCCCCTCTCTACCCTTATAAAACCTAATAAAATATTTTTTTAAAAAAATATATTACCTATCCCTTGTGTCAATGGGGTAACTGATTTTTATTCTGACCATCTATTATTTTTTCTGAAACCCTCCCCCCTCCATGCATATATCTCCTCTATAACCACTAAGGTACAAATGATTAAAACTCAGACATGGATTTCTAATTTGAATATATGTATTCAAATTTCTCATTCTAACACTAACAGTTTAATCTTAATTAACAAGCATTTATCATTTATTGAGAGAAGAAAGTCCTAAGTAAAAATGTTTACTCCCAGTTTCTTAGATTTTAATTAGTATACAAAATCTAAATGCATGATAAAATAACATTTATTAATCATAATAAAACAACAGTCTATGTTTGATTAATAATTAAATTAAATGTATTTAATCGTTTAACAATTTGTTATTGCTGTGCACTCCAGAAGACCCTGAGTGGCTTACAAAAATAAAAAAAATCTAGCAAAAATAATTAAATCAGTTAGAACTCCCATAAACAGATAGGTTGAACTAAAACAACCAGAACAATAAATGATATACCAGTATGACAGGGCCCACACCAATTAATAATAACCACATTAATTCCAAGCCTGAAAAGAGAGCCAGATCTTAAAGGTTTTCTGAACCCCAAGAGACTAGCACCATCTGTATATCTAGGGAGATACTCTTCCAGATGGTGTGGGTTGCCACAAAAAGGGCACGCTTCCTGAATCCCATATGATGGCAACATTTAATTAAAGAGACCTGGAGCATACCTACTCTGTTGGAATGTATTGGTTGGAAAGAAACAATTGGAGATAGGCAGTCCCTCAGATAATCAGACCCTATGATGTGAATGGCTTTATACATGGCAATCAGCATCTACTATTGCATCTGGAAACCTATGGGCAACCAATACAGCTTACATAGCAATGGTGATACAGAGGCATAATATGAGGTGACTCTTAATGTTCACCCATTGCATTTTGTAGCTTCAGGATGGTCTTCAAGGGCAGCCCTTACTTTTGCATGGAACATTACAATAATTCAGTTGTAAGGGGACCAGGTTGTGAATAAATATTTGAATGCCCTCCTGGTTGAAAAAAAAAGGCACAAATATTGCACAATATGACTCTGTGCATAGACTTGCTTGGCCACAGCTACCACCTGCTCTTCAAGCCAAATCCAGGAAGACTCTCAGGTTGCATAGTCTTGAAGGAGAAAATATAACACTATCCAAGACCAACAATGGAAATCTCTCTAGCACAGGTACAATCACACAGTTTTGTCAGGATATTTCTTCCCATCCAGACCAAACACCCTTCAGTAACTACACTGACAGATTCATCTGTACAGTCTGACATCAAGATATAAAGTTGAGTATCATCAGCTGCATTATCTTACCGGCATGAGATTTCATGCAGACGTTAAATATGAGAGAAGAGCATATCAAATCCCAAGGGTCTGCACAGGTTCGGAGCTGTGGAGCTGTAGATGTGCTACCTACATTGCCTGAGATCAAGTACTGAGCAAAAAGGCAAATCACTGCAATATAGTACTTCCAACTGTCAACCCTTGCAGCTGGTCCAGATCGATACTACAGCTGATGATATCAAAAGCCACTGGAAGACCAAGGAGCACAAGAATGGAATATTAATATTAATATTAATATTAATATTAATATTAATATTAATATTAATATTAATATTAATATTAATATTAATATTAATATTAATATTAATATTAATATTAATATTAATATTAATAATAAAAGTTGGAAGGGACCTTGAAGGTCATCTAGTCCAACCCCCTGCTCAGGCAGGAAACCCTATTCCGTTTTGGACAAATGGCTGGCCATTCTCTTCTTAAAAACTTCCAGTGTTGGAGCATTCACCACTTCTGGAGGTAGGTTGTTCCACTGATTAATTGTTCTAACTGTCAGAAAGTTTCTCCTTAGTTCAAGGTTGCTTCTCTCCTTGATTAGTTATTATCTGTTGCTTCTTGTCCTGCCTTCAGGCGCTTTGGAGAATAGCTTGACTCCCTCTTTTTGTGGCAGCCCCTGAGATATTGGAACACTGCTATTATGTCCCCCCTCATCCTTCTCTTCATTAAACTAGACATACCCAATTCCAGCGACCGTTCCTTATATATTTTAGCTTCCAGTCCCCTAATCATCTTTGTTGCTCTTCTCTGTACTCTTTCTAGAGTCTCAACATCTTTTTTACATCGTGGTGACCAAAACTGGATGCAGTATTCCAAGTGTGGCCTTACCAAGGCATTGTAAAGTGGTATTAATACTTCACATGATCTTGATTCTATCCCTCTGTTAATGCAGCCTAGCACTGTGTTGGCTTTTTTGGCAGCTGCAGCACACTGCTGGCTCATATTTAAGTGATTGTCTACTAGGACTCCGAGATCCCTCTCACAGTTACTACTATTAAGCAAGGTATCCCCTATATTATACCTGTACATTTGGTTTTTCTTGCCTAAATGTAGAACCTTACTTTTTTCACCACTGAATTTCATTTTGTTAGATAGCGCCAATGTTCAAGTCTGTGCAGATCCTCCTGTATCTTAAACCTGTATTCTGGAGTGTTGGCTATTCCTGCCAGTTTGGTGACATCTGCAAATTTGATGAGTTCCCCATCTATCCCCTCGTCCAAATCGTTGAAGATGTTGAAGAGCACTGGGCCCTGAACAGAGTCATGGGGCATCCCACTACACACTTCCCTCCATGTAGATGCGGTTCCATTGAGGACCACACGCTGAGTACGGCCGGTCACCCAGCTACGAATCCATCTGGTGGTGATGCTGTCTAATCCACATTTTTCTATCTTATCAAGTAGTAGGTTGTGATCTACTTTATCAAATGCCTTAGTGAAGTCCAAGTAAATTATATCCACAGCATTCCTCTGATCCACTAATTTTGTCACTTAGTCAAAGAATGCAATAAGATTTGTCTGGCATGATCTGTTTTTGACAAACCCATCTTGGCTTTTAGTAATGACTTTGTTTGCCTCTAGGTGTTCTCTTATTCGTTGTTTGATGATCTTTTCCAGAATCTTCCCAGGTATTTAGGTCAGGCTGATAGGTCTGTAATTTCTTGGATCCATTTTTCTTCCTTTTTTGAAGATGAGAACTACATCAGCTCTTTTCCAGTCCTCTGATAATTCCCCAGTGTTCCAGGATCTTTGAAAAATATAGTTCAGTGGTCCTGAGATCACATCTGCCAGTTCCTTGAGAACCTTGGGGTGTAATCCATCTGGTCCTGGTGATTTCAACTCGTCTAGGCTGGACAGGTGCTCACTTACCATTTTCTTCCCTATCTTAACTTGTGTTTCTATTCTGTTTTTTATGTCACTATTTTTGATAGATTGGTCTGTTTTTTCCCTTTGTGTAAAGACAGATGCAAAAAATGAGTCAAATAGTTCTGCTTTCTCCCTGTTGCTTGTCACCTTCTTGCCACTTTCCCCCCACTAATGGACCAATCATTTCCTTCACTTTTTTCTTGTTTTTTACATGTTGAAAGAAGCTTTTTTTTGTTATTTTTGACTTTGTTCACAAGCCTTAGTTCATTTTGAGCCTTACTTCATCTTTGCAGGCTTGGGCTATTTGCTAATATTCTGCCTTAGTTATGTGCCCCTCTTTCTACTTTTTATACTTGTCCTTTTTATTTTTCAATTTATCAGACAGTTCTTTATGCAGCCATGCTGGTTTCTTTTTTGAGAGCTGTTATTTTTCTTCTTTGTTGGTATTGTGCTACACTGGGCTTTTATTATCTCACTTTTCAAAATTTCCTAAGCTTTTGAGTTGTTTTCCCCTGGAGGATTCTCATCCATGGAATCCTTCCCAAACCCTCTCTAAGTTTATTGAATTTAGCTCTCTTAAAGTCAAAGACTGTAGTTTGACTGTGTTCTATTGCTTGTGCTTCCATAATGTTGAATGATTAACCAAGCCTATCCCAGCTCCATCAAAAATCATCACAAGTTTATCTAGCTGAAATGAGTCTTTATGATCCATTATCTTTATAAATCTCTGCAATTGCCATCCAACTACTTTTTTCCACAACTCCCCCCCCCCAAAAAAAATCTAATCACTGATTGAAATATTATCTAATTTTTCCCCCAAAAGGGAAGACTAAAAACTGATAGTTATCTAGAATGGAAGGTTTCAGTAATGCACTCTTAAAGAGGAGGGACATTTGTCAATGCTGCTAATATTGAATATTCTTGCTTTGACAAAAAATGCAGAACTGTCTGGTACTTTTAGAGTTAATTCAGATGATGCTGGGAGGGGGGAGAAAGAATGTGTAGGAAGTGAACCTTTGCCCCCCAGGCTGGTTGGACAACGTGATTTATGACAGCAAAAGAGAGAGGGAAAATGCTAGCAAAATAACTGCTCTGGGGTGGATATTTCAGATCTTGGCATCCATCCATGCTGTGCCAACACTGTGTTCATATGATTAAAGACTTTTTAGAATAAACAATGCCTGGAAGTTCTTTGAAGTGTTCCATTAGTCAGAACATTGACAACATTACTATTTCCTCAAGGCTGGCAGTATCACTTTTTCTTTCAAATAATTCCCTATTGAGCAGGCCAAGTATTTATCTTATTTTTTAACATATAAACTACATTTTTTAAAAAAGAAAAATCATATTAGCCAGATTTAGTGGTCTCTGAAGAATGCCTACAAGAAATTTCTAAGCTGTCTTTATCCTTGTTAGATGAAATTCAGGAGCACAGCCTTATTCAATCTTGATACAAAGTTTTGAATTAACACTTCATGAATTCTTTACATTTTTCAAGGACAACTATCCAGTTTATGGAAAATATTTTACTTCATGTGTCTAACAGATTTGCTACTCTTTATTTAGTGCCATTATTTACCTTAGGCTAAAGATTCTTTTTCTTATTAGGGTTTATTCTACCTAGTTGTAGAAGTTTGCACTGCACCTGCTTATTTCAGAAGCACAACCACCAAAGATCAGAGAAGGATTTTCTCTTCAGAATGCTTACTGCAGACCCTGACGCTGCTTTGGGAGGAATGAAATGGAGTTAAATGTGAGGGGCCCAAGTTCACCTAATTGATTTCTGTTGGCTTCTATATCAATGTCTGTCTAACAAGCTAAAACTTAGGCTTAAATTCAATTTTAATAAATATAATAATTGGTTATAGTTTGTAGACATATATATGCTTTAATTATGTATTTAGCCTTTCAGAATTATAATTCTACAATCTTTAATATTTGATTTAATGGAGAAAAATGAGAAGAGTAGCTGAAGGCAGATAATTAGGATTTTCACAACATGCGATCTTGGTATGAACTGGAGCCCCTGGAACCTCTTACCAATTAAAGGGGGGAAAACATAAATATAGATGTCAACAACGTATTGAAGTTCAGGTTGTTTGCTAATAAATGTTGAAAATGTATAGAAAGGAAAATTTTGCACATCTCTGAGATAGATGATAGATAGAATGATGATACACAGGAAGACAGGTAGATAAATATCCATCTAGTAAAAATTATTGCTCAGTTTTACTCTGTGTAATGAATTAAGGAATATATGAATCCTTAAAAATGAGACAAATAAAGATCACATAATTGTATATACATTGTATCAGCATTGTAGCACATATGATTAAATTTTTAAATAAGCTGGGAACATATGGACAAATATCTTATTAAAAAAATCTACATACCTGACATGCTGCTGGGATCAAAAGAATGTAGTCATTCTCATTCTTCTCCTTCACCTGTGTCACCTGTTGAAAAAGTAACTTTGTCAATATTTACTTAATATACTTTATTATATATTAATATGCAACAGACATTTTGGAAGCAGGGTGTTGAATGCAAAGATTATTTTGGATTATTTCTGCTGTTTTGAGAAGGATTTTTCCATAGCTTGGAAAGGAAATGTACTTCTAGGAAGTGCCTCTGGGAATATCTTGAAGCTATTGATGGTCCTTACTTACGACTGGCTCATTTAAAGGTATGATGGTGCTAAAAAAGTAATTTTATTACTAATGTCTGCATATATGATCTTTCTGGCACTCATCAGTCCAATGCCTAACCTATTGTCCCCACCACCACCCATTGACAAAGAATAGAGAAGAAGGGATTATAAGAGAATAAGCAGGCATACAATCAAGAATACACTGGACTCTTTGTATAGTGTACTGTACTTATGGCTGCCAATGACAGAACACTATTTTCAATGTCTTTTCCCCATCCTCCATCCCTCTTGTAATCCCTTCTTTTCTAATGAATGTAAATGCAAACATTAATTCCCTTCTTGCTATTTGTTCCAGTACCAAAGTGAACATTCCAAAGAGCAAAGGAGAGTTATTCATCTTTCCTATATCCTTTAACTATTTCTTTGGCTGCCTTTGTACTTATTTGTATGTCATTTATCTTCTTGCTCTTCGTCTTGATTTATTTATTTATTTTTGGTCTTATGCAAAGACTGCTCAGGACTGGACATAATAAATATAGATAGATAGATAGATAGATAGATAATTTAATTTGTATACCGCCCTTCTCCCATAGGACTCAGGGCGGTTCACAGCATATTAAAAACAAATAATATACACACAATACAAAAAATGCAAAATACAAAATACAGAAATACAAAAAATAAACCCCGATAAAAGCCGAATTAAAACCAAATATTACCAGCTGTGTTTCCAATTAAAATACTTTTAAAATTATCCCTACCTAAAATCCTCCCTAGGTCAGGCCCGCTTGCTGGAAAAACCATGTCTTGAGGGCGCGGCGGAAAGTAAGGAGATCCGGAATCATATGATCACCTATAGAAACCTTAACCATAGGAGAAATACCTTAGGATAAGTCTCAGGGATATTTGCCTCTAGCCCCTCCCTGTGGTCATCTGAAAATATTCATGTGGAGAATATTGATAGTTGGTAGTCTACATAAGGCACTATGGACATACGCAGATTAGAATTAGGAAATTTTGTGAGTTTCCTAAAGAAATGAAGGATTGCATTCATGTAATAAGAACTATTTCTGGACATTCTTGTGATATGAATCATATGGCAGCTAACATTTTGCCCAAAAGAAAAAAAAGTATACTAATTTGCTTGTTTTTCCATGTAGGAATGAAGAAGAATATGAATGATCAACAAAACAGATCAACTTCTATTTTGAAATGGTTAAAGTTTCATTAACCATCAGTCATGTTTCAAGAAACAATGCTTCTTTTTCTCCTGCATCTCTCTGATCTAGACAAAAATGTCTCAAGACCTTTGTGTGGCTTCTATATTTTGTATATTTCAGCCAATTCTATTTTTTCCAAGCAATTTTTATTCTACACTTTTATCTTTGACAAACTACTTTCTTTCCTATACTATACCCCATAAAGTTGTGGCAGTTGCATCGATTATTGCTAGAAGGGTTATGATTGGGGACAGAAAACAAAATCTTCCCCAGCTAAACACTTGGAATCTCTAAGCCAAAATTCCTTGTGTTCAAATTTTATGATTTCTTGAAGCAAGGGTGGCTTCTGCTCTTTTCTTGAAACTTACCACAAAAATTTGCAAACCACAAAAACTATGAAAACACTTTGTCTACTAAGCCCTATGACTTTATGTCTAAATCAATAGTCTTTCCCCTTAAAAGTGAACTATACTGGCAAAGGATAGCTAAAAGATAGCTAAAAAAGAAAACAACAAAATCTTTTAAAATTTTAAAATAATTTAACCTAAGGTAAATATTTTTGAAACATGTCCAGAATTTAGCAAGCTTAACCTGCTCAGAAAAACCTAGTATACCCTCAATATTCATTGGTTTATGTTATAAAATAAAAGCATGTATTTTCAGCTATTGTCCTACTTCTCTGAATAGTATCTTGCCATCATATTCAAATCATCTCCTTCCTGATTTTAAATAAGTCTTTAAAAAGATGGTTATTCCATCAAGTTTTATAGGATGCTGAAACTATTCATCTTCTGTTTCAATTCTGAACATTCAAATTACCAGTTTATGTCTGCGATTTATGGTTTTTAATTTGATTCTTTATTATAAATGATTTCCCTATTACATATAACAGGCCCACTAAACATATCAAGATAAAAAAAGTAAAATACAATGAAACAGAATAGAAACAATATAGCAATTTGATATCCTACTTAATATAAATAGTAATAAGACCCATGTCAATTTATTGTTAACAAAGTTTAACTTCTACAAATAGTGACAGCTTATACTTAAACAATATTTGTCTGTCAGAAGGAGTTTTACCTAAAATTAATCTAGTATGCAGTATTTCTAGTAGAAAATTGAATCTATAGAACTCAATTAAGCTTTTACTGTATATAAGGCCTATGTGACAAGAACTAATACCACTAATGGATAAATTCTTAGTAATGTCATATACCAAATATACTAACATACTTAATATTAAACTAAATTCAACTGCTATAATAATAATCTAAACTAAATTACTTATACTAAGTAACCTTAAACTAAATTAAATTGTGCTGTAAATACCTTATCAGTGACATTCTGTGCACAATTCCCTCAAACTATACATAATTCCTTCAAAAGTGACATAAGAAATTAATGTTTAGTGATTAAGAAGCTTTAGTGTATTAATTCTTAAAACAAATTATATTTTTGATGCAAACTTTTCCATATCAGTTCAGAGCACTTTCACTCTCATTTAAATTTTAATAAGGGACAGTTTATCTTTTATGTGAATTTTCATCATTGTTCTTGATGGCAGCTGATAGATAGTAAGTGTTTTTTATCATCATTTTCAGGTCACCCTAATTGCCAATCAGCTTAGGAGAAGGCTACTAAAATGTCAAATAGTAAGATAACAAGTTTTGGACAACTTGATTAGTAGATTTATTAATTATAATTTAACCTTCAAAAAGAGCTCTTCACTAAGCTAGGCATAGGAAAGGTGAATTAATGTGTTAACCATCTGTTATCCTACAATAAGTGAAATAATATTGAATAGCAGTGTATATATTTAGGAGTGGCCAAAAGGTTTTAATTTTAAATATAAAATTAGCATACTTTAAGGGTAGATGTTTTTTATATCTGAAAAGTAAACATTACCATAAAAAATAAATCACTGCAATTGATAAATAGTTCCCGATTCTAGAAAAAAAAATCGAGGCAGGCTTTATAAACAGAATTAACTGTGCAAAAAAAGGAAGACGATGTTCCTGTTTCAGTTTCAATGTAAGTTGCTAACACTGAGGACTATTTTTTCTTTACTGCATAATCAGAATGAATCAAATATTGGAAGACTTATTTTAATTCATGGAAGTGTTTACATTTATGGAATGAGGCAGGAGATCATTGATGTTCATTTCCCTTTTTCTCCTGCAATCCTCTATATCAGGGATCCCCAATCCTGAGGCCACGGCCCAGTACCAGGTTGTGGGCTGTTCAAAACCAGATATGGGCAAGCATGTGCGCCCAAAGCTCCACTCGTTTGACTGGAGGACGCTTGCACTCGCACATGAAGCTCCATTCGCACAAGTGGAGCTTTGCACGCAAGCACAAGCACCCTCTGTTCAAGCGCCCTCCTTGCACAAGTGATGATTCATATGCGGGTGCAAACACCCTCCATTCGTGCACAAAGCTCTATTTGCACAAGTGGAGGGTATGCGCACCCACCAATTGCACAAATAGAGCTGTGCGCACATGCCTGCCACTCACACACACACACCCGCACCAGGCCACCAAGCTGGAAAAGTTGGACACTGCTGCTCCTCAAATTTTCAGAAGATAGCGAATAGCTTGATAGGTAGCAATAGAAAGCTGCAGAAGAGAAGTGAAAATGGTCTCCTTCTACTTCCTGCTGGCATAAGAACAAAAATCTATTGAAACATTGATCCAAAACTTTCAAACTTTGGGAGCATGTCTAGAGGAATATATTTTACAAACAGACATGAACAACAAGAGTACAAAATAAATTAATCCTGTTTTGATCCTACATTTTCCCCAGCAGTGCTAATACCTCCTTCTAGTCAGGCTTTGATTTGTGGAATCAGTGCATGAAATGGATTAAACTTGCTCTCTATTGGCATTTTCAGAATCAAAATTAATTCTTTACACTGCAATGAAGTAAATAAAACCAATTGAGAAATGATAAGTAAACACAAATGGTTAATCCTCCAAAATGTCCTGGAATTTTCTCAAGGGGATTGTAAAATGAAAACAAGAAAAGACTTGATAACAGAAGGATTTGTTAATTTGGTTTTTCCTATGAACAATTAATAGGAAGATTTAAGAAGAATAGAAGATTTTATGCTTTTGAACAAAGCAAGATTAATTTGAAAAAGAATTATACACTAATGATGAAAATGTTATTGCTAATACATATAAATGTTTGCTGAAATATGAGACAGAAAAAGAACAAGGGTAATAAAGTATGACAAACTGGGTTGAACATTTTGATTACAATATACAAATGGACCAGTATAGAAATATGTGATTGAAAGGACTGAAATTTACATGATATTTTAGCCTTAAAGATAATTTTATATGATGATGCATTTTTGATATTTGTTAACAGAGAAATTGTCTAGAATGTATAAATGAACTTTGAATCTTTGCTGGAAACGTGAACTACATGAAGGGAAATTTTATCATGTTTGCTGGACATGTAAAAAAGACAAAACATTGTTAAAAATTTTATTTTTTAAAACATAGTAAAAAAAAAGCGATTAGTTGCAAGTGAGAAACTACTGGTCTATGGGTCACATATGGTCTGAGCATAGTCCCCGAATCTACCCATATTGGATAAAGGATTTTTTTTTTCAGATTATGAGGGATAACAGATATCTGTTTAAAAGATATCTTACAAAAGTTTTAAAAACTACTCAGAGAAACTGCAACCCATTCCCAAATTTTTATTACTGGTAGTTTGGTGAAAATGCACTGAAGGGGCAAAAAAGATTCCTTTTATAAAACTCCTGAAAGATAAATAATACTGGATGTTTATTTTTTGCAAAGAAGTGGAAACTGCCTCAAAATAAACAATATATTTTAAATTATATGTATTGTTAATAGTTGATTGATATTGAAGCATACAGTAATAGAGATTTTCATATGATGTTTAGTTATATGAAAAGCAAACTATATAGGACATGAGAACAATTGGTTTTGAAATAAAAAGTAAAGTGAAGTTTTCATGAAGTTTGATTTGTCTAAAAATATTATTTGTGCTATGCACCATCTCCTATGTACTGTGTTGAAACTTACTGCATTTCTACTTATATTCCTTTAGTCAAACTAAAATTATTTTTCATCAAAATACACAAAACTAATAAAATCCATTCAATGACATCAATATTACAAATGTTATAGAAAGAAAGTCATGATCTGCATAGTGCCTTTATATAAATATAGTGTGGAAAAAGTGGTTTAATCTGATTTAGTCTAAATTTCTCTATAATTAACATATATTAGACTGAAACATCTCAGCCTGCTTTAAGAACAAATAAAAGTACTGTCAGCCTATTGTATTTGTATTCTATGGAATTGGAAGAACTAAGTTTCTTTGGGAATGATCTAAAGCTGCTTTCTTTGCTCTTCTACCTTTTTTTCAAACATCAGTTTTTAACCAAGCAAGTTCAGTAATATTGTGAAAAATACAGAATTTTTTTCCCTGCTTATAAGATCCAATGGGATATAGTGGTTAAAGTATTAGATTACAAGCAGGAGGAAATCAAGGTTCTAGTCCCTGTTTTGCTATTGAAATACACTATGTGATTTTGATCATTTTTTTTCCCCTCAAAGAAAATAGCTGTAGTGGCGGAAAAATGAGAAAAGGAATTACTATAGTATGCTTGCCATCTAGTACTTTTGAATTAACAGTAACTAATCCTCCTCTCAAGACCAAATTATATAAATGCAGCAACATATCCATAAGATTCCTTTTAAAAAAAGTATGTAATGTTAAAAGTTCTAAATAAATATATATTTATATGTCTCCTAAACTGTTGTGGGAAGTCAGCCCTCCCTCAGAGAAGGAAATATTAAAAGGGCAATATATTATATTTCCGCATGCCCAGTTTTTCTTAATAGCCCCAAATCTCCCTCCCGCAAACAGAAACCAGCTCTGTAGAAATGCAGATTGATAATCCATTCAGGAAAGTTGGAGCCCTCCAGCTAGAAGCTTAGGAAGACAAAGACACCTAAAATCTACATACCTCCCAAACTCTAAGACAGGACATAATACGATTAACCCACAGATGCCAAAGGGGCACACTCAGACTCAGGTCAAAGTACATGACACAAGAAATACAAAGCCTCAAACAGGAACAGGAAACAACCTCAAGAGCCCCAGAGGGTATAAAAACCCACTCCCTACATGTGCTCTCTCTTTTCTTCCAGAGCCATATTTCTGTCTGGCTCTCTTCTTCAATAAACTGCAACCTTCTTTCTAAAGCAGTTGCCATGTTGTTTATTCCCAGCTTGAACTGAACCCTGATGAAGACTTTTCCTTCAACAATTTGGCACTCCAGATGGGACTCCAAGCTAACCTCCCCAATGGACTGAGACTGATAAGCCCCATCTTGCCGGCAGCAGACCCCTTGTGTCTGTGGATGGGTTTCCCAGCCCCGCCCATGTGGAGCCAGAGTGGTAAAGGAAGTTTTGAGTTTGAGGGCGCCTTTGGAAAGAAGGTGAGTACCTCTAAATTCTAATTTTAAAGCCCAGGAGAGTGAGAGAAATGGGTGTATGTCTGTGGATTTTTTTGCTCCCTCTGGCCTTTCCTAACTGCCAAAAGATCTGTTCAAGCAACAAACCCTGGAAAGCATGTGGGTTTGGCCAGAGCACAGGACCTTTTGTTAGGGAAAAGGGAGAGGGAAATGGGAAAAGGGAAATGGAATGGAATGAGTGAATGAGAGAATTGGATTTGGGCAACCAGCTGGTAAGGCCCTGTAACCAAAGCCTGCATTAGGCGGTGCCCGTACCTGCGGTGGAAGTAGCAGGTCCTCCCCGATGTCTCTGAGTCTGAAAAGTGACAGGTGGTTGATGGAAGTGCCTGTACCTGCTGTGTTGGGGGTAGCAGGTCTTCCAGGACCCCTTTTTGGTCCACAAAGTGACCAAAGTATGGTTAGGAGGTGCCAATACTCTGTGAGGGAACCAGAATCCTCCCGGACATCTTTCTTTTGTCCAAAAACTGACAGGTGGAGCAGCAGAGTTTAGCTGCAAAGGGAGACCTGGCTAAGCCAATTGAACCCCACATTGGAAGGGGAACATGGGAAGTTGTAGCTTGAGTGTCATGACAGGAACCCCCTAGGAGAGTTGCTTGTGGTGTGGGACGAGAGGCGAATTGCCCATTCTAGCTGGTATAAAGAAAAAAAATGATAGACATTTATGAAGAATGGGCTTTGCTCAGGGCTTTTCTGGGACCCCCACAACTTTTTGGAAGCAGACCACATTGACCCAGAGGAGACCCTCCATTCATTTGAGCCATGGAATTGGGTTTGATCCAGCCATCCACTAAAAGCCACCATGCAACCAGACTGGAATAGATCTTCCCAAGTCCTATCATTCCCCCAGATGCCTGTGAAATCTGCAGAGGATGGAAGAAGTCCTGGAGCCATTGGCCCTCATGTAAAGCCTCAGAAGACAACAGGGAAAAACTATGGGGAGCGGGTGGAAACTCACTGTAAGGGTTCCCTTCTTGCCTCATTTGTAATGTAATCAGCCAGTTAAATGGGTTCACGGAGGGATGGCATTTGGGAACAGTTGGTACAGCAAGTACTGAACACCTTGGACTTCTGTCTGGTGGGAGGAAAATTTGTCCAGAATGTTTGTATTGCCTGTTTTGTATTAGTAGTTGCACCATTCATAATCACACTGAGTCTATCCCTTTTACCTACCTTCAGTAAAGCTCTCAGGCTGATTTTTGCTCTGTGGCACCAAAGCTTTGCATGCACAACTTGCTGCAAATTCCAAGGGGGAGGGAACCAGGTAACCTCAGGTGGTTTGCAATCCATATGCCCTCACTGAGGAGGTAGCAGGAAAGAAATCTCCAAACCCAATCCCTGAATATGTTGCACTGGTGGACTCAGAGTGGTAGTCCTAGGGCTCACTATGTGCAATTTAAGAAAATTAATAGACTGGCTTGCACACTGGCTAACCTCAATTGGACATCACAAACCTGGATGCACTGAATGAAGAGCTACGGCAAGAAACAACCCTTGGAAATGGGCAGCCAGTGGTTATGTTTTGAGACAAAACATAGCTGTGAAGAATTTTGGGAGGAATATGCAAACCTGACTGGAAGCTCAAAGTGACATCCAAAATTTGAAAATAATTAGCACAGAATATTGGACACCATAAATTTCTTTTCCATCTAACAGAACTTTTGCCCTTACTTTTCGAACTTTATGGGTTGGAAGCTCCCCTCTGGGAGCCACTGCAGGGATTTTTTCCTACTACCTCTATTAGTGTCTCCCCCCTTTTTTGTGCATTAACAGTTTAAAAGCTTGTCTATCAAGCTTCCCTGACTAGAACAATTTTAATTTTGTGCCGTAAAAGTGTGTTATGCACACTCTTATGGCACAAAGGGGGGATTTGTGGGAAGTGAGCCCTGCAGAGAAGGAAATATTAAAAGGGCAGAATATTATATTTCCTCAAAGGATTTTAAAGAGACAGAAAAGCATGCCCAGTTTTTCTTAATAGCCCCAAATCTCCCTCCACCAAGAAGAAACCAGCTCTATAGAAAAGCAGATGTGATAATTCATTCAGGAAGGTTGGAGCCCTCCAGCTAGAAGCTTAGGAAGACAAAGACACCTAAAATCTACATACCTCACCCAAACTCTAAGACAGGACATAATAGGATTAATCCACAGATGCCAAAGGGCTACACTCAGACTCAGATCAAAGTACATGACACAGGAAATACAAAGACAGGAACAGGAAAAAAAACCTCAAGAGCCCCAGAGGATATAAAAACCCATTCCCTACATGTGCTCTCTCTCTTTTCTTCCAGAGCCATATTTCTGTCTGGCTCTCTTCTTCAATAAACTGCAATCTTCTTTCTAAAGCAGTCGCCATGTTGTTTATTCCCGCTTGAACTGAACCCTGATGAGGACTTTTCCCTCAACTCTATAATAAAAAGGAGATCTGCCAAACTGCAGTTTAGTTATATTAAAGTAATCTGCTATGTTATTTTTTTTGTCTATACATATGAAGCTTGGTCATGTTCATACCTAAAGTAATATGGAAATTGGAGCAAAATTTGGAATCAATGGTATAAACTTTTCATATGTCCAAATGCTGAACCTCATCAAATCTGATCAAACTCTGAAAAAGAGACAGTTAACTTTAATTTTTTAAAAGTTAATCTTATTTCAGTCTTGTAAGTATTGCTAAACCAAAATGTTCAAAGGAAACTACCAAGATAAATCAAATGAGTCCTAAATAAAAGAGAAGACAATCATGAGCAGCTGATCATTTTGGATGAAAAACTAATTTCAGGACTTTTTTGTCTGCAATTAAACTGGTATATTATTTAAGTTATATGTTAGCAATTAGGTACTACTGTTCAACTCATTTATGCCACAGCATTATATTTTATCTTTGCATTGTAAAAGGTCATAATTTAAATTTATCACACTAATTATAGTCTCTTTTGTGGTAAATAGCTATTTCTTCAAATGATAAATATCTATTTCAATTTCACAGTGCACAGTTTCATGATCAAAAACTGCTTTAAATGTCAAACTGAATGTGAAAACAATATTGGCAAGAAAAAAACATTGACTATAATTGTATAGCTCCTACTCTTATAACTACATAAATGTTCCTGAACTCTTACTTCTTCCAGCAATGAAAATTATAAGCAGTACAGTTTTTACCCAGATTTCGTTTCATCTGAAAGTAAATATCATTATATATTTAGAAATTATGTTAAACTTTATTTATTAAGTTTTTATAATTATTTACCAATTGAACGCCCTTTAACACATGTGAAATTCCCTTCCATACGGCATTTTTGTCTCACTTCAACAGCAGCTCAGATCTGTGCATTTTTTCCCTTTTCATTTCCTGATTTTTCAGTTGTGGTTGCCTATTTTGTCTTGTCTGTTCTCCTTCCTTTTCTCAACATGCCCAAACAATAAAAAATAACAATATAATGGTGATGTTAATATTAAGAATTCAGCTTAGGACAGAAACTTTAATTGTACAACAAATATATTGATGTATTTCAACCAGCAGCAAGTTCTTAGTTTCATTTTACAGACATTCTCACAAATCATATTAAACTGCATTTAGCTGAAAGAGATGTTAACTATTGATTTCTCAGAAGGGTTTTTTTTAAAAAAAACATTCTCAAATTCTGCTCCTATTATGAAAATTAATCAAATAATTAAAAAAAACCTAGATCAGGAGTGTCAAACTTGCTGTGGCCCATGATGTGTCACGACGTATCATGACTTTTTCCCCCTTGCTGGAGCTGGGGTGAGTGCGGCTTTTATGTGACGCATCCTGTCTGCGCAGTTTGATACCCCTGACCTAGATATTTATCAGGAGAATTGCCTCTTTCATATCAAAATATGTTCAGACTAGGATAGAATGTTTAGAATAAACTGGAGTTTAATTGCAAGGGTGATAAAATTCTATGAATTAATCTATTTGACATTTTCCCAGTCTTTTTTATTTGTGATTATATATTTTCTAGTACAAGTTTCTATTGCCTATTAATCATGGCTTATACTAAGCTGCTGTGGTAACCACATTCATACAGAGAGAAAAAATTTCAATTAGAATCTATCATGGAATATTAGTTTAGAAAATAATAAGAGCAATGCATCATTCTTTAACTGAAAAATACAATAATGCCATTTTTGTTTTTAAAAACTTTTCAGTAATTTAATCATAGTATCTAACATGGAATAAAAAATGTTATCCAAAACAATAAAAATTAAGTTAGCAGAGAAAAATAATAAAATTCATGCACCTATTAAGCTTATCATTTTTCTATCTTTCCTATTTTCTAGAGGATTAAACTAAGCATCTGTTGAGCATAGATAATATTTTTTAAATTTAAAAAAAAAAATTAAATTACAAATAAAACCATAAAAAAATACAAAAATCAAACAAAAAAGAAAACTTTTTGTATTAAGGCCTTTTTTTATGGAACACTGCCATAGAAAATTATGTCACCATTAAAAAAAAATCAGAGGAATAAACTATTCCAGATAAAATTAAACAATTTAGAAGTAATTATTTGCACATCACAAATATGGCATCATATTTTTGGAAGAACGTTGATAAACTGGAGTATGTTCAGAAAATTACAAACTATTGTTTGTATTAATGGACTGCAAGGAAAAAATTATCAATAAAGAAAAATATTTGTCACTCAGGGTTGAAATGAGCAGTTCTTGGTGCTCTCTGAGCTTCGTTGTTTTCTTAACCAAATTCAGTGGTGGGATTCAAATATGTGAACAACTGGTTCTCTGTGTGGATGCCGCTTCCAGAAGTCCATTCTGGGCCTGGGCAACCAAAAATTAGCTACTGGTTCTGCCGAAGTGGTACGAACTGGCTGAATCCCACCACATCATGCTAGTGAAAAAGTTATGAGGAACAGGGGGGAATGTTCAAACTGCAGAAGGAAAAACTACAAGAAAACATGACAGCTTATATAGTTAAAAGAGCTTTTGTGTAGAAGTTGGGGCACAATTTTTCAAAGTTGTTCCAGAAGGTAGGATAAGAAGCAGTGGCCTTCTGGTTTGCAATCGTGGCGCTGGCAGACGTGCAGGAGGAGCGCTCTCTCCGCCATCCGGTTTTCCTTCATCGGGAGACCTTGAAAAGGGAAAGTCACCCTGGAGGGGCGACGACCGTGAGGAGGACCCTCGACTGATTGCGGAAGGGTGGCAGCTCTTCTGTTTGATGCGAGGCACTCCTTTGGACCGATTGAGAAAAAAAATCGGCCATCAACATGGCCGATCACTAAGTCATACCAGCCGAAAGTCAAAATCACTACCAAGCACAACGAAAGCACCGCGGAGGAATTAGGTGAGACCTTACCTTACCTTTCTTGTATCCCAACTATCTTCCTGTAAAAGCCTCTTGAAACTTCTTCCCCCCTTTTAACATGGCGGCGTCAGCCTACTTTGGGAAGTAAAGCTTTGAAAAGAAAAGAAAATAATAACTAAACTAAACAACTAAATAGCTGGACTTGCACTTTTTGGATATTTGGGATCCCAAAAAGTTCCCATCTCTACGGGGACCTATTACCTTATTTACTTGTTAAGTTGAAAAGTAAGAAAAAAATTTTTTTAAACCAGATATAAGCCTAACTTGAGTTTGGAAAAAGACTTTACATGCTATCGGGGACATCTTGTGGCAAAGCCTGGTACAGCAAGTAAATTTCTTTGACTGTGAGATCTGCTTAATGCCTAGATTTGTCCTTGGTACTATCTAAAAAAGACTTTGAAACAGCTGGATGGTAAAAACAACTTCTAGGAACAGTGGAGGTGGACATTCACTGACTCTTATAAAAAATAGTCTCCACTAAAGGACTATCTGCAAACACCATAGAAATGGAGGAATACTACCCACAACTTAACTACAAACTTATATTTGAGAAAATCCTTGAAGCTACTGAGCTAATGAATTCCAGATTGAAAGACAAAGGTGCCACCTTAAATTTACAAAATGAAGCCCAGATTTCAGCTGATGAACTTACAACTCAAAAAGCAACAGAAGAGGAAAAAATTAATATCAAAGAGGACTTTAAAGACCACAAGAACAATCTACTGAGAACTTTGATACTCAAACCCTGATTTCAACTAAAGAATCTGCAATTCAAAAAGCAACAGAAACCAAAGAAAGCAACACTAAGATGGAACAAGTACAATATATTGAGAACCTAGATCAGGGGTGTCAAACCGCCGGCGCTCCTGGAAGAGATAGACTATGCAGACCCTTGTGTCTATAACCGCGCCCAAGTGAAGGAGGCGGATAGATGGGATCATGTAGCTCTTTTGAAAATTCACTGAAAACCCATGGCTTTGGAGTGTATCGATGGACAGGGCCAGGTCTGACTGGGCCTCATGAAAGGAGGGGGACTATATCAGGATGTCATCGAGGTAGCACTCGTATTGCGTATTGGGACAAGCAGTAAGTGAGCGGCCAGTACAGCTAGGATTTTTGTGAATACTCATGGGGTAGACGAGAAGCCAAACGGTAGCGCCCTGTATTGGTAGTAACGGTATTGGTAACAAAACCTGAGGAACTTCCGATGGCCGACAAGGATGGAAATATGCCTCTGTGAGGACTATAGACGTCAGGAAATCCTCCTGTCTGATGCTGGCCAGGATAGACTGGAGTGTCTGCATTTTGAATTTTTTTGTAGGCCAGATGGGAGTTCAGTCTCTTCAGGTCTAGTATTGCCCTCCATCCCCCCGAGGTCTTTGGAACGACGAAAAGAGTGGAATAGAAACCCCTTCCTAGTTGGGGTCCCGGCACTGGTTCTATGGCCTTTATCTCTAAAAGATGACGGATGGCCTCGGCCATGAGTCTTGCCTTGACTGCGTTCCTTGGAGTTGGACAAGAAATGAAGCATTCTGGGGGGTTGGATAAGAATTCCAGGGACAGGCCGTGTCTGATAGTGTTTAGCACCCAAGAATCTGTGGTGGTGGCTTCCCATATAGTTACGAATAGAGCCAATCTGCCACCAATGGGAAAGGGCCGCTTGCCCTGGAATTGTTGCCTGGACCTAGGGATGGAACAATCCAGCTGACATTCGGGTCGAGGAGGAAAGGAGCGGGGAGGCTGAGACCACTCCAATCCGGCCCCTGGATGAAAGGATTGTCTACGGGAATATGAGCTAGACCTCCTGTCCGCTCGTCTGGTAAGATGTGTGAGTGTCTTACGCATGTCCTGTTCTCCACCAGGTAAGGGTTGAGGGCCTCTCCAAATAGCTGGCCACCATGGTAAGGGGCGGTCACTAATCGCCACTTTGACTTTGCGTCACCTCACCATTGTCTGAGCCATAGAAGCCTGCACTTTGTAATATTAGAAGCTCTGGCTCGGGATGAAAACCTGGCGGCGTGAAGTGACGCGTCTGCCATGTACTCCGATGCCGCCACCAACTTACCTAGGTTTTGGTGCGCGCGTACCTGTTGAGGGAATCATGGCCTGAAGCTCTCAGAGCCAGATAAGAGAAGTCCTGGTGAAGAAGGAAATGGATGTAGAGGCTTTTATTGACCATGCAGAAGCTTGATGATTCCTGCGGAGGGAAAACTCAGTCTTTCTGTCCTCTGGCTTCAAGGCTTCAGCCATGTCCCCTGACACCGTGGAAGAAGAATAAAGAGGAGTCAGTGGTTTATCAATGGCCGGAACCTCCAAAAGGTCCGACAGGGCCGGAGTGACATTAAATAATCTCTTTTCCATTCCCCCTGGTGTGGGGAGGGTGCCAGGTGCTCCCCACTGTTTTTGGATGGAGTTCAGAAAGAAGGGAGGACAAGGGATATGCCTCTGCGTGATAACAGGCTCGGAGAACAGTGAATTGTTCCCTTGACTGGTGGATGGGACCGGTTGAGGTTCCTGATCCATATCAATCTTGGCAGAGTTACTCGCTTTGAGAAGGAGAGACTTAAATAATGCTGGATCGAATAAGCCTACAAAGGGAGAAGGCTCTGGAGACGATTCCTCATCATCCGACAGCTGTATGTCGTGCGGCTCATACTCCTCAGAGCAAGTATCTCTGTCTTGAAAGGACCGGTCAGAGGAAATGGAAGCCGAATATTCAGGTGCTCCCACCTGAGAGTATGGGGCCATAGGCACCACAAATTCAGGCCTGGGCCTTTGGGTGAATGAAGCGGCCATTCCCTGGGCAAAGGCCTGGGCAATGAGCGCCTGGAATTGGTCTGGCCATGCCCCTGGTCTATGGGACAAAGCCCCGCAGCTGTGGGCGTGAATTTTGCCTCAGAGTCCGGCTGGGTCCTGGGCGAGTGCAGAATCCATCGTGGGCGTGAATCTGGCTGGGGAGAGCCACTTCCTCCTGTCTGGTGTCCCCCTTCAGGAGCCAGGCCCATTGGATCAATGAGGTGGAGGGGGCAAATTGAGGCCCAAACAGTAACACCTCAGGAGGGGCGGGGGAAACAATGCCGGTTCCACCAGTGCTCAGTCTCTGGGCCTTGGAAAATTTGTTTTCTAGCGCCTGGTGTCTCCTTATGGCCTCCTTTTCGGTCGCCTTAGAGGGCTTCTTGTTTGAAATGGCCTTGGCCTTGAGCTTCCCCGCCGCCTCCAGTTTGGAGGGCATATGTTTCTTCCTGGTGGGGGAGCTAGGAGCGCTCTGTGCTGGCTGAGGCGGCGTGTTATCAGCCATGTCTGTAGAGATATCCTAGTGGGGTGCTGGGAGAGATCTCCTGGCAGAGGAGCAGAGTACTGGTGTGACCTGTGTCACCACACTGAAAATGAGTACTCTGGACTATGCTCCTTGTGGCGGCTGAACCAGGGGTGGCAACAGCCTGCACACCATCTCTGCTCAGTGGCAGTAATGCCAAATGATAACAGCCAGTACACGAGTGCCCTCATTAGTGGCGGCCAGAGCACACTAGTGATCTGGCCAGCACACTGGTCCTAGGCTGTGGCGGCGGGGCCAGAAGGCGAAGCCAGCACACCTGTGTCATAAGTTGGCACTAGGACGCTGAGAGGGACATGGACATGACTCCTGGATGGCTGTTCCACTATCTAATTCCTGGGCTGTGTGTTGAAGACCTGTGGCCCTGTCAACTTCTGCAAGGAAGGGAGCTGTCAAAATGGCAGCCGTATCCTGAGGCGCTGAACTAGTGCCCGGATTCTCACGCTGGGGCCTTGCAATGGGAGAAACCCCCCCAGGGACTTGCAGTCAGCTGGCCTCAGCTGTCCGGGGGTGTGTGCGATAAGGCCGAAAACACAAAAAGATGAAAAAAACCAGCCCTCGCACAGCTCGCAAAATGGCGGCCAAAATGAGCGCGCAAAGAAATGGAGCGATGGTAAAACAAAACTCTGAGTCAGCCATCTGGACTGTGAAAAAAACGGGCCATCAGCGCTCCGCTGAATTCAGATGCTTCCCCACGGGCACATTCTGAACAGAGCGGTGGGGAGAGGCTGAGCCAACCGTCCGGCCAGCCAGCCACTGGCTGTCAACGCTCCGCTCAGCTAGAAGCTCCAATCGGCGTCTGACAGCCTTTGGAAGTCCCTCGCGGCTCTGTCAGGCATTTGAGTCCGAACGAGGCTAAAAATGAAAAACGGCAACAGAAAACCCCCGATTGATGCTGCCTCAGCGCTGAGCCCAGCACTGCTATAAAAAACGGAGGAAAAATCCACGAATGGAAGCTTATACGACCTGCTAGACTAAAGTCTGATGACTGGAGCCAACACAATCGTGTCCTGCTGGGCTGAGACTAAGTCAAGACTGGGTTAGGCTCTGACCCAGCAGGAGGCGTGTCAAGTTATCAGACTTAGTCTAATTGGGCAGGAAGATGAAGCAAACCCATCGTGTATTATCCATCCTCATGCTGGAGAAATGGAATATATTTGTGAAATAAAGTAAGAATGTATTTAAGTAAATAATATGTGTATTTTAGATATGACAACTATTTTGTAATGAAATAAGGGAAATTTGGGTTACCCGAAATCTGAATATTTTGGATATTAAAGGCTAAATTGAAACACTGTTATTGAAATTGGGTAAAAATTAAAAACAGGACACGGACATGTATAAGTTAAAATATATTGATAAATGTCTTAATTGATCGAGTTATAATTAGAAATTTATGAATTTGAATGTGATATAATAATCAAGGGAAATAGAGAGGGAATTTTTAATGATGTAACCTGAGACATGTACGAAAGAGCTTGTTATTGAACTATTGATTGCCCAATCACCACGCTGCTTCCTAAATACTTGGATGTAAAATTAGAAAATTAATAAAAGTTGTTTAAAAAAAGAAGAAGCAGTGGCCTTACTTTCTAAGGAAGCCAATTCATTTGGAAAGCAAGAAGAATTTCTTAATGGAAATTCAATAATGGAAGGGACTGCCTTGAAAATTCTAAGATTCTTTTCTGCTAGATATTTAAATAAAGGCTGGATAGCCTATAACAAATAGTATAGGAAAAATGTAAATAACATAAAAGCCCTTACTAGAAGTAATTCAGGTATTAAAAATTTAAAAATATAAATAAAGTAGTCTTTAAAGATTTACTTCATGAACTACAACAGTGTGAGTAAGCAACATAATATTTTGCTTTAAGTATTCATTATTATCAGAAGAAAAATACAAGGCAAGGTATGGCTTTTAATACATTATTAAAATTATAGGGTTATTTATATTTCCAAATAATTTGTTTCTAGTTTTTATTTTTATTTTAGATTCTTTTTGCATCCATAATATCATATTAAAGTTGTGTAATAATTATCCACTGCCTGAAAAAGTTGCTAATTTTTGCCTTATCCTTTCATCTTACAATGGGAGCATGACTCTAGTCAAACATACTATACATAGTTTTTCTCAGAATCATAGAGCAAAACAGGATGAACTGCCATTTACTCAACCCCAATTCCAGTCAGACAGGCAATGAAATCAGGGCAAAAGTTTATAAGAGCTAGAAAAGAGTCAATCACCTTATGTTAGCAGAACAAGCAGGCATATTCAAGTTTAAACATTCTAATAAAATAAATAAAACATCTAACTCATAGTTTCAACTAAAGATTGGCCCAAAGTCACCCAGCCATGAAAACTGGCTGGATGATTTTGAGCCATTCACTCGCTCTCAGCCCAATCCACTTCATAGGGTTTTTGTGAAGAAAGTAGGAGGAGCAAGGTATGTTGGATATTGCCTACTTATTTGTAAAAATAATAAAAGTAGGATACAAACAAATCAAATAAAGACCTCTGCTCTAAAGACAATCTAAATAGGGTTGCCAGGTCTACTTCCAAAAAATAGCGGACAAGCGGGGGGGGGGTGTTAAGTAGTAAAAAAAGTAGAGCTTTAGTTTATGTACCATTTCATCATAAAGCTTTTGAATAAAAAAAATGTCCACTATTTTTTTCACATTATGTTCACTATTTTGTGAAAAAAAATAGTGAACATAATGTGAAAAAAGTGGACTGTCCACTCAAATAGTGGACACCTGGCAACCCTAAATCTAAATTCTAGAACTATCAAAACTATAACACTGCTTGGCCTTTTTATTCTTACCTCACACACCATTTAACTATAAATGTGTGAGAAAAGAATTCAATAATTCCTGTAAACTAATATAGAGTGGAATTTAGGGGAAAAAACTAATGATAAACAGAGCTACAGTTGTCTAAAAATCCATTCAGTCGGAATCCATATCTCTTTCTAATTCCTTTCATACAGTCCTTTCTTTTTCCTCCATGCAACAAAAAGAAAATAAGAATAAAAACAAATGCTGTTTGTTTGTTTTTTAAAAATGTACTAATCTTATAACAAGAAAGAAAAATACTGACTTACTTGCAGCACTAAACTCTCAATACATTATTTTCTTAAACACTGTTTCTTAGGCACCTTGTTGGCAAGCAAACTAGGACAATAAGAAAAAAAGATTTGAGTTTATAATCATTGATCATCTTTTCTCCATTTCCAGTAAGAAATGCTTAGTCCCAAGAAAGGCAAATGCTGTAGTAGTCAGAAATTTTAATTGGATGGACCCTCTGCTACTGCATGCCAGGCAAATTCTGGACTGCTTTGAAAATGTCCCATAAACATGAACATCAAGATTACTGAAACTGAAGAGGAGAAGTCAAAGAAATATCCCTGAAACACTCCATTTACTTTGGTAAGATCTACTGTGGGAAACCTGTAATTATCTACCCCAAGCTACAACAGCAGAAGAAATGATAAGTTCTTGACAGATGTGTTACCCATTTGCTAGCTTGAGGCTTCCCTGTATACTTCAGCAGAGATAAGCATTTAACCAAAGACCCGATCAGAGAATTGCTGAGTTGCAAGATAAATACTTCTAGATCTACTATAATAGCTGACTTGCTAAGAAGCTTTGGATTAAACAGGTCAATTCCTGCCTGCTAGTATTAGCCATTATCGGTAGTTGAAACCCTGCCTAATTGTGGTTTGCTCACAAGTGCTCTGACTTGCTAACAATTGTAGAAGCAAATAGTTAGCTAATAATCCCAAATCTCACAGTGGTGCAGAAACCAGTGCCTGATCCATGAAATTTCTAATTCAAGTACTCTTAATTCCACAGCACATATCCTATTCCTTACATTGTAACATTTCGGCACCCTCAACTGTTTTAGAATTAAGCAGGACAAACTGTATTAAAAGTTTAGTGAATATGCAGACAGAATGAAATTTTCAGAAACCAGAACAAAACCTGTTCAAATATTACGTCCAGAAAGGGTATCAGGAATCAGGGAAATGTGGAAGCACTGCATGCTGTAATAGACCTCTAATAGAGGAATGGGAATGAGATCACCATTTTCAGGACTCACAACAGAGCCTTAGTGTAATGCAACATTTAGAAACTATAGTACTTCATATATACAAAAATATACATCTGATTTATAGAAGATACCTTGTTAAAATAAAAAAGAGCAACTTGTAAAACACATGAAACAATAAACATCATCTTTGAAGAAATAAAATCCACAAAGAAGATGAAAGCAATAGCACACTATCCTTGGATATTTTCATTAGCAGAAGAAATTACAGCAAATTAGAAACACAAGTCTATCATAAAACTATTCACAGTGATCCACTACCAAAGTAACAAACCAATCTCCTACAAGACAAGTTGTATAAAAACATTATTTATATTTATACACATTGCAAAACTCTGAACATCAGGAAAAGGAAAAAACCAACTGTACAATATCTTCCTACAAAATGGATACCCACACAATTTTATCAAATTTCATCAATACAGCACAGTCAATACAAGCATGAAAAATATAACACTATTATCCATAAAAAATATCTTAGAAACAACCAACAAACTTTTATAATTACAAGGCATCTCACACACACACAAATAGCACACAAACCAATCAAAGCTTTTCAAAATATATTTAAACCAAAAGACTCAGTAGCCCCAGAAGAAAAAACGTAGGAAAAACAGTTGCAGAAATTGGGTATGTCCAGTTTAATGAAAAGAAGGACTGAGGTAAAATGAAGGGGCTGCCACAAAAAAGAGGCTGGAAACTAATTAAGACAAGCAACCTAGAACTAAAGAGAAATTTTTATGACAGTTAGAACAATTAATCAATGGAACAACATGCCTCCAGAAGTTGTGGATGCTCCATCACGACAAGGTTTTGAAGAAGAGATTGGATAACTGTTTATCTGAAATATTACATGGTCTCCTGCTTGAGCGGGGGATTGGACTAGAAGACCTCTAAAATCCTTTCCAACTCTGTTATTCTGTTATTCTTTATAGAAACATACAAAAGCACTTTATATGCTTTGAATACATGCCATGAATATACACCTTACCCTGATATTATTCCTTAATCCAGCACAAATGTACATGTACTTCTATGTACGAAGAGTTTTAAAGGGTCTCTAACCAATGCATAGCTTAACTCAAACCAAACAAAGCATCTTATGATTTAGTGCTATATGTAAACCCAGTTTATATGTATATCTGCTGTTGTTGACATGAGGAAATGACCTTTTCTACCAAAATAATTTTGTAACATTTTCAATTTATATATTTTACGTTATAAAGAAATTTTGAATTAAAAATGTGAAAGTACCAACAAAAGTGCGTATAGTCAAGGCCATGGTTTTCCCAGTTGCAATGTATGGATGTGAAAGTTGGACCATAAGAAAGGCTGAGCGACAAAGAATTGAGGACTTTGAACTATGGTGCTGGAGAAGACTCCTGCGAGTCCCTTGGACTGCAAGGCGTTCAAATCAGTCAGTCCTAGAAGAGATCAACCCCGACTGCTCTTTAGAAGGCCAGATCCTGAAGTTGAAACTCAAATACTTTGGCCACTTAATGAGAAGGAAGGACTCACTGGAGAAGGGCCTAATGCTGGGAAAGATTGAGGGCAATAGAAGAAAGGGACGACAGAGAATGAGATGGCTGGATGGAGTCACTGAAGCAGTAGGCGTGAACTTAAATGGACTCCAGAAGATGGTAGAGGACAGGAAGACCTGGAGGAATGTTGTCCATGGGGTCACGATGGGTCGGACACGACTTCGCAATTAACAACAACAACCAAAAGAAAGGAGGGCACAATTGTGATTGTTTATATCCTCTCATTTGTATCTGTTTAATCTTTTCTATATTTTCATATTTTTCTTTATTATCTTTTTGCTGAAGTCTCTAGAAGTTTGATTATAAAAGTGTTTTTCGTAGAAAAGAGACAAGAAATATTTTCTATGATTTTTTCAGATTCCATAAAGAGGATCTTGATTTGAATCCCATATTTTCTTCATCCCATCTATCATTTATAAATATGCAATGATATTATGTCAGTATATCACATACTCACCTTAAAGTTCATAAAGTTGTTCACCATGTCTGTCTTTTTAAAGGAAGAGAAAGACTCCTTGCCTAATACATTTCTTAGATTGTATCAAAGTCAAAAGAAAGGTCGTAATTATATATATGCAAAATCAGCTTTTCTTTATAACATATACTGCATTTTCCTCCTTTATATCAAACTATTACAGTTCCTCCTCACTTAATTGACCCTGATAGTTTTAGATCACGGGTGTCAAACTCACCATGTCATGTGACATGGCGCAACGTATCGTGACTCTTTTTGCATTGCCGGCAGTGGGGTGGGCATGGCTTCGGTATGATGAAACTGGCCCGTGGGCCAGCAGTTTGAAATCCCTGCTTTAGATGAACATTTGCTGTTGATTTTTTTCTTTTAACAACCTAAATGGGTCTCGGCCTTACTACTGTAAGAATGACTTACATAACTTGTTCTGCTGTTTTCTTATGCTGGTATACAACTAGATGTATTGATGATGAACCATATAAAGTACACATTAGAAACCAATCAAAATCAGATGGATATGTATTTTAAGATTTAAAGAAAACAAAAATAAAACTACTATTAAAATTGCTATTTAAAGTACGTAAGAGTTTGTAATAGGTTTGATATTTGATTTTAATGATAATAATTTATAGCTTCGACAATATATCCTGAATCTTCTCTCTCGGAAAATTGCCATCTTTATTTTTTTAAATACAGCTCATTTAGCTGTGTATTTCAAATTGTTTTATAAGTTCAAACATTTTCATATTGACACCTGATGACCTGAGGCTTGATGGAAATGTCTATATTATATGAAATCAGTGTAATCTTATTAATAGTCTGATTAAATTAAGATTACCTTCCCACACAAATTCTTGAAATCCTAATCAAAAAAGAATTGGGGAGTTCTGCTTTTTATTATTATTGTCAAGCTACAAAGATTGCTTGCACTAGGACAGCCATGCCGCTTCTAGCTTGCCAACAATTCTGAGGGGGGAGGGGAATGTATGGAATAAGCAGGTAGTTTCTAATCCGCTGAGAAGCAAGATCGCAGAAGAGATGTTATGGCGAGCAGAGACTTTTTTCTCATAACAACAGCCAGATGATTAATTGGACAATGTGACTTGAAGTGTCAGAGAGGGAAGAGAAGGATTTACTCTTTTAACTATCTTTCTGGTACCATATTGCCAGAGCTGATTTTCCATTCATTAGTGCTGGTATACTGTGCTCAATAAAGTCTTGCATTAGAGATCGTAATGTCTCAGATGTGCTTCATTCGTTGGGATCATCAGCCGGAACTTTGGCTAATTATTCAAAAAACCAAATACTCCATATTCCTTCTGAATGTAAAAATGCACCATAAATGCAATAATATGAAACATAGTGTTTAAGATGGATCTCTTATTTCAATCAAAAAGATATCAGAATTGTCTTTTAAAGTTTAGCCTGAAATCACATATGGCCCCAAAGTCATATTAATACAGTGAGGAATCTACAGCTATACAAATACAGGTAACCCTTAAATTACAATAATTTGTTCAGTGACTGTTCAAAGTTATGATGACTCTGAACAAAGTGATTTACAACTGTTCCTCACACTTACAACCATCACAGCATGTCCATAGACACATGATCAAAATTCAGGTGCTTGGCAACTGGCATATATTTATGAGGGTTGCAGGATCAGGTGATTGCCATTTGCAACCTTCCCAGCCAATTTCCAACAAGTAGTGTAAATGGGGGAAGCCAGATTCACTCAATAACCACATGGTTCACTTAACAAACTAGAGTGATTTGCTTAATAACAAGACAAAAAATGGTCACAAAAGTGCGTTAACAATCACCTTCCTTAGCACAGGTAATTCTGATCTCAATTGTAGTTTGTAAATCAAGACCTACCTGTAGTGGCATTCCACTATCAAAGTGTTCATCTCACATACAATCACTGAATCTCTGGAATACTCTTGAGAGACTGACTGACAGCCTATGTCAATTTGGGGCCCTGTGTAATATCACTTTATGTAATTTAACATGGCATCTCCACGAGAAAAGCATTTAATTAATAATAGGTCCATAAAATAGTTTAGTTTTAAAAAAATAGCAGATAATGTACACAAACCCAATTCTGCATTCTTATCCTTAATATAAATTAGGCTTTCATTATTTTGGATGCTTCTTTGTTTCAGAGTTGACTTCTATTCTGAATGTCATTTTTCTTTGACATACCAGACTATAAGGAAGAAGTTTCAAAATGTTTGCTGTGATAAGGTTTGACTGACTAAAAAAAACATAAGGAATATCCTTCATATAAGTCATAGACATTGCTTTTGTCCAGACAGCAATTATTGCTTTAGACAAAACTAAGTTCTTCCAATTGATAAAATATCTTTGTAGAGTAATATATCAAGCCACATAGTGAAGCTGTTCTCAGTATAACAGACTTCTGTAAAATTTGGAAAATAAAGCTGACTCCAAAAATAGTGTAGCTTCATACAAGAGCATTAATCAACTGTGATGACATGTCTTCCAATATAATTTTCCATTAGACACAAGATGATTTTTAAATAAGGCACAGGACACTGTTCTTACAAAGCTCCTTTCAAATAAATGTAAGCTCATATACATTACTCTCCCTCACACACACACCCAAATCTTGATACAACTACAAATTTAAGTGCAGGAAATTTCACAATGTGATTGAAGTTATCTTGATTTTTACCAGAGCCTCTAATGCTAGGGAAGAAAGAAGTAGAAAGAACTCACAGAGTAGCTATCTTCTTCAGGACATCATGACACCAAGTAAAATTGACAACTGATTTATTAAAGATCAAAAATCTTAAATAGCAATTTAGTTAATAAATTAATAAATTTCAAGTTCTCCTTTTGTTCATTTCCTGTGTGAGTTAACTATTTCAATATGATAAATTTAATTCAATCCCATCTGTTTTTGTTCCTTGATAAAAAATATGTTGGCTAAATATTGTTCTTAAGAAATATTTGCTAAAGTGTAATTACTCAGACAAATGGTAGGCAATATTTAATTTAACTAAATGATTATGAAAGAGTACTTAGTATGCATTCAGCTGTGCAAGTGCCTGTTCAGTACTAACTCATTGAAACCAGCTTTGCCAAATTCCAAGAGAATCTGCCTATGGATTTGGCAAACATTTGTGTTTCAATCTTGAAACAGTTTCCAACTTTTTTCAAACCAGATGTTGTTTTTACAAGAACATGAACAAAACAATGAATATTTAATTAATCTCTTTTATGAAGACTAAAGATCTCAAAAAAGAGACTGTCATCTTTCAAATCTCCTAAAATACTTTAATAAAAGGATTGTATCCACAATTATGGATTTTGAAGTATTTAGGCAGAGGCTAACTTGTACAAAGCAATTAAAATAAAATTAATTAAATAAAATTTGAAATTACTTTCAGTGAGTGCACTTCTACTACAATATTGTCCCAATATTGGGACATCTTAATAAATAATATCTGAATAATAGTTAAAGCATTCCACAGAAGCAAGCAGCTTGGATTCCTTTTTCATAGTCAAGAATACAGCTAAAGTTCCTTTGAAATAACAGAATTTAGAGGTTATACCTTTGTTCAGATCAAAGAACTTTAGGTGTCTTTGTAATATAGTTGTTCCATGATTGATTAACATGGTATGTAATCATTTACGCTCACTCATATCAGCATTTAAGTCAGTAGCAACTGCTGATAATATTATTTTACTAGCCATGCTATGGTCAGCCAAGCTCCCACATCTACATAAAATTTACCTAATATGCCAGTCTGATTAAATACTGAAGTATTCATGGACACAGCCCACTCAGATTTAGCTAAGCACTGAAATGCTTAGAATTTCAAAGGAGGGCTTCTGGTTCTGGATGGTGGCGCTGGTGGACGTGCGGGGAGAGTGCTCCCTCCGCCGCCCAGTTTTCCTTCGTTGGGCGACCCTGAAAAGGGCCGTAAGTCACCCTGGAGGGGCGATGACCATGAGGAGGACCCTCGATAGATCGCAGAAGGGCAGCAGCCCTTCTGTTTATTTATTTATTTATTTATTGTTTATATTTATATCCCACCCTTCTCCTTGCGGACTCAGGGCGGCTAACAACCAAATAAAAATACAAAATACCAAAGCTACAGATTAAAACTTGATTAAAAGACAAATATTAATAATTGGTCTAAGTAATTTAAAATTATTTTAAAACCCCCACTAAAAATTTCCCCCTAGGCCAGTCCCGCAAGCTGGAATAACCATGTCTTAAGGGCGCGGCGGA
>NW_015386429.1:403769-409996 GCF_001527695.2 Protobothrops mucrosquamatus
CAGGCCTCCAGGCACGCCAGACCCCAGTCGCACAAGCCTCCAGGTCCACTCCAGGCACTCACCGCCAAGCCCTGGGTCCTCCATCAGGCCGTGTCCCTCAGGCAGACTCCTCCTTTGGGCCGCGGCCCCCGCCCGGGCCGCCAGACCCGACCGCCAGGCCGCATCCTTCGCCTGGGCTACCAGGCCGGACCGCCAGGCCATCGGGCTGACTCCCCGCTGGATCGCGTCTCCCACTGGATTGACTGGGCCTTGTCCTTCGCCCGGGCCATTATTCCGCCCGGGCCGCTGTGCCGCTGAGCCGGTGTGTCCTCCGGGCCGTTGTACGTTGTGCTGCTGGGTCGCATCCCCCTGGGCCACCAGGCCGCCAGATCGCTTAGGCCGTCAGGCCGCAAATTTTCGTCAGGCCGCCAGGCCGCTAGGCCGCTAATTTCCGCCGCGTTAGGCTTCTCCGAGCCGGGGCCGCCACCCATGGCTCCGCCCGTGGCTCCACCCAGCCACAGCCAGGTGGTCACGCGGCCCGTTGCCAGCCTTCTTCGCTCGCCAGCCCTTCTCCTCTCACCAAACTCAGGCCGGCGAGCACCCCCAACTCTCTGGAGGCTCCCCCATCTCCGCCGAGGACCCGCGGAGCTACGGAGCCAAAACCGGTAGGTCCGCCATCAGTCAGCTCTCCAGCTAATTGTTGTGGTTATCTCTTCTTCAAAGGACCGGAAGTCGGCCATGATGGAAAGGTCCTTTTGCCACAGGACCTTTGATCCAAGGCAGCTCCTTTGGACCGTTGGAGTAAAGATCAGCCATTAACATGACCGATCACTAAGCTGTGCCTGCCGAAAGCCAAAATTACCACCAAGCACAACGAAAGCACCGTGGAAGATTTGGGTGAGACCCTACCTTTCCTTTCTTGTACCCCAACTATCTTCCTGTGAAAGCCTCCTGAAATCTCTTCCCCGTTTTTAACATAACGGCATCTGCCTACTTTGGGAAATTAAGCTTTGGGGAAAAAAAAGAAAAGAACTAACCTAAACAACTAAATAACTGGAGTTGTACTTCTTGGACATTTGGGGTCCCAAAAAGTTCCTATTGTTACAGGGACTTATTATCTTATCTATTGTTAAGTTGGAAAAAAAATCTTTCTCAATTGGATAAAAGCCTAACTGGTATCTGGAAAAAGATTTTATATTCTATCAGTGACACTTTGTGGCGAAGCCTGGAACAGCAAATGAATTTCATTGACTGTGAGGCCGACTTATTTACTAGATTTGTCCTCCTTACTATCTAAAAAAGATAAGAATTTGAAACAGCTGTGAAAACAACTTCTAGGAATAGTGGAGGTGGACATTTGCTGACTGTTATTAAACATAGCCTCTACTAAAGGACTATCTCTATTCACCATAGAAATGGAGGAATTCTACCCACAACGTAACTACAAACTCATACTTGAAAAAATTCTTCAAGCCAACGAACTAATGAACTCTAGAACGAAAGACAAAGATGCCACCTCAAAATTACAAATTGAAGTTCACATTCCAACTGATGAACTTACAACCCAAAAAACAACAGAAGAGGAACAAATCAGTATCAAAGAGGATTCTATACAACAAGTACAACTTACTGAGAACTTTGAGAGCCAAATCTTGATTTCAATTAAAGAACTTGCAATCCAATAAGCAACAGAAACTGAAGAAAGCAATACTAAGATGGAGGATGCTAAAGATTACCAAACACAACACATTGAGACTTTATACAACCCAGAAAACCAAACAACAACTATAACACCGGACATGACCTCTTATCTTAGCCAGTTGAAACTGGAAGAAGAAGAAGACTAGACTGAACTGATGACAAACATTTTAAATCAAACATGGAGATTTGAGTTATTAGGGCAACAATCTAATGATCACAAAGGGGCCAGTTCCTTCGAAAAGCCGATAACTGGATGCTCTCCCTTGATTCAAACAACACAGGTAGGAATGAAGGGAGACACAGCTGAGGATTTAAAGGCACTGATATGAAAACCTAGTTGGCACAAAAAGAAAGCTAGAGTTAGATTTAAAAATGCGATTTTCCTTCTCTTCCTCTTTCTTTTTGCTGATTGATAATGGAAGAGCTTAAAATCTTACTTAATGGGCTAAGGAGATTTTTAAATATTGATTGGTTTAATATCTAGGATTTAGAGGTATAGGGGAAATGAAAATTAGCCATTAGATTATAGTTTTGAATTGTAATATGGAAGTTGGTCTGTGACAATAAAAGATAGCTTATTAGTAAATAATGAGATATTAGGACGAGATATATATTTGTGGAATAAAGTAAGAATGTAATTAACTGAATAACATCTGTATCTTAGATACGATAACTATTCTGTAATGAAATTAGAAAATTTGGGTTACCCGATGTCTAAATACTATGGATATTAAAAGCTAAACTGGAATATGGTAATTGAAAATAGGTAAAATTTAAAAACAGGACCTGGATTTGTATAAGTAAAATTATATTGACAAATGTATTGATTGATTGAGCTATAATTAGAAATGTATTAACTCGACTGTGATATAATAATTAAGGGAAACAGAGAGGGAACCTTTAATGTAACCTGAGATATGTATGAAAGACTCTGTTATTGGACTATTGACTACCCAATCACCATGCTGCTTCCTAAATATCTGAATGTAAAATTGAAAAAATAATAAAACTTGTATAACATAGAATTTCAAAAGATTACTTTGTTATCACTTTGTAAGATGTCCCAAAGATGCTTTTCAAGAGGCAATTGGGCTTTCTTTGTTTTTCCTTGAAGATGTTTTGCTTCTCATCCAAGAAGGATGAGAAATGGAAAAGACCAGCGTATAGCAGAATATGTGTAAAAGAGTGGTGTAAAGGGGAAGGCTTTGGTTATATTAGTCACGATGTCTATAGCTGGTCCAATGAAAAAATGTACAAAAGAGATGATCCATCCATCCAAGAAAGGGACTGAGTTACTTGGCAATAAATTCACAGATTTTCTGGAGGAATTTTTAAACTAAACAACAGGTACAATGAGTTAATTGATACGGAACAACCCTGTCCCCGGTAATCTAAAAATTATAGGGTTATCCGTGCATGTAACAAAGATGTGTGTGTGGACAAGAGTATCAACCTTGCTGTCAAGAACAATCAAGCTTTTAATAGTGAGTGCCACACAAAGTGCACTAACCAAATAGGTGGTAAGAAAATAGGGGAACACAGGCACCACACAGGTTATGTAGAAAGTAAACACAGGGTCAATCATAAAGGACTCAAATGTCTATACACCAATGCACAGAGTATGAACAGCAAACAGGGTGAACTAGAAATTCAGGTAAATGATACTGTTGCCATTACGGAAACATGGTGAGATGAAACCCACAAGTGGAACACACAGCTAGAGGGATTTAACTTATTTAAAAGAAAGACCAAACAAAAGAGGAGGTGGATTGCTCTCTATATAAGAAATAACTACATATCTACAGAAAAAGAGCACAACAATGATGAAAACTGTCTTGAATACATTTGGGTCAATATAAAAGGGGGAAAAATGACATTGCCATAGGTGCATACTATAGACCGCTCAACCAAACAGAGGAAATAGATGAACCTTTTGCTAATCATCTAACTAAGGTATATAGGAAGCACATCACAATAGTAATGGGGGACTTTAATTACTCTGACATCAACTGGGAGACAAGCACTGCACCAAGTGAAAGATCAAACAGATTCCTGACAAACCTAGCAGACATCTTTGTCTCCCAAAAGTAGAGAAGAACTAGGGGATTAGCCATATTGGATCTAATCCTCATTAACCGAGATGAAATGATAAAAGGTGTTGAAGCCACAGGAACCTTGGGGGGAAGTGATCATGCAATATTAGAATTTAACATTATGGAAGCACAAGCAATAGAACACAGTCAAACTAGAGTCTTGGATTTTAAGAGAGCTAATTTCAATAAACTTAGAGAGAGCTTGGGTAGGATTCCATGGATGAGAATCCTCAAGGGGAAAATAACTCAACAAGCTTAGGAAATTTTGCAAAGTGAGATAATAAAATCCCAGTCTAGCACAATACCAACAAAGAAGAAAAATAACAGCTCTCAAAAGAAATCAGCATGGCTGCATAAAAAACTCTTTGATAAATTGAAAGATAAAAAGGACAAGTATAAAAAGTGGAAAGAGGGCACATAACTAAAGCTGTTCAAGTGGTGCTCCAGTTGTTTTGGGATTGCACCCAAGGCGCCTATTACTATTGGTACTACCCTTTCTTGCTTTTGCCATATTCTTTCTATTTCTATTTGTAGGTCTTTGTATTTTGTTATCTTCTCCAGTTCTTTCTAGTCTATTCTGCTGTCTCCAGGCACTGCTACGTCCACTATCCAGACTTTTTTGTCTTTCTTATCAACAATTGTTAAGTCCGGGGTGTTATGTTGCAGGTGCTTGTCTGTTTGAATTCTGAAGTCCCAGAGCAGTTTAATTTTTTTCATTTTCTATGACCTTCTCTATTTTATGATCCCACCAGTTCTTGCTTAAAGGAAATGATATTTCTTGCAGATCTTCCAATGCACCATTGTTGCTACTTTGTCATGTCGCTGCTTGTAGTCAGTATGTGCAGCAGCTTACCAGGTGGTCCACTGTTTCTTCAGCTTCTTTGCATAGACGGCACTTACTGTTTGTTGCTGTCTTCTCAATTTTGACTTTATATGCATTTGTCCTTAAGGTTTGGTCTTGTGCAGCCAGAATTAGTCCCTCAGTCTCTTTCTTCAATTTTCCTGCTCTTAGCCATTGCCAGGTCTTGTTATTATCTGCTTTCCCAGCTATTTTTTTAATGTACTGACTATGTAGTGCTTTGTCTTCCCATGCCTCTATTCTGTTCTTCATTTGGTCTTTCTTGTAGGCCAGCTTGGTCTCTCCAGTGGTCAGTAAGCCTTTCTGATATACTAATTTCAGTGCATCTTCATCACTGTCCTTCAGATATTCTTCCAAAGCCATTTTTTCTTCTTCAATCATCTGATGTACTTGCAGCATTCCACGCCCACCTATTTGCCTTGATAGATAAAGTCTGTCAATTTCACTGTGTGGATGAAGAGCATGGTTCATTGTTATTATTTTTCTGGTCTTCCTATCCATTGTTTTTAGTTCTGCTTGAGTCCAGCTGTGTATCTAATGACTGGAATTGCCCAGGTGTTGATTGCCTTTATGGTATTTCCTCCATTGAGTTTGGACTTTAAGATCTTCTTCACTCTCTTGATGTACTCACCTCTAATCTTTTTCTTGACTTCCGTGTGCTTGATGTTGTCAGCTTGAAGGATACCCAAGTATTTGTAGTAATCTTCCTCATCCAGACTCTTAATGTTATTTTCGTGGGGCATCTTGATTCCTTCAGTTTTCACTATTTTTTGTTGTTTGATAGTAAGTGTGGCACATTTGTCCAAGCCAAACTCCATTGCAATAGCTTGGCTATATATATGGACAGTGTTGAGCAGTGATTCTACTACTACTACTACTACTACTACTACTACTACTACTACTATTATTATTATTATTATTATTATTATTATTATTATTATTATTATGTCTCTTCAGTTCAGTTCAGTTCAGTTCTTGGATGAGAAGCAAAACGTTTTCAAGGAAAAGCAAAGAAAGTCCAGTTGCTGCTTGAAAAGGTACCTTTGGGACAACCATGACCTGGGTGACTGAGAATCTTCATAGACACTTTATGTTTTTCCAAGCCAAGTACTGCTTGTTTCAGGGTTGAAAAGTCTTTTTTTTTTTTACAAAATATCCTAAGATATTTTGATGGTTAAAGTCAATATAATTAAGACAAATTAGTTGCTGCTGATTTTATGTTCTCCTGATATTGAAGAAATTATGTTTGCTCATTAATGTATTGTATGTAAGTTTAAGTACGGGTACAGATTAAATGACCATTTGTTCAGCAAATGTTTAAAGTTACAGTGGTGTTAAATGAATGATACTTATGACCAGTCCTTGAAACATGAGTCTGCGAAAGGTGTTTGGACTGCGATTGGACTAGTTCAGACGGGCCAACGGAGGCAGGTCTTGAGTCCACTTTCTGGGAAGAGTTCGATCCTGTGACTCCCGAGGACATGGACAGGATACTGGGACGGCTGAACACCACCACATGTTTACTGGACCCGTGTCCCTCCTGGCTGATACTGGCCTCCCGGGAGGTTACACGAGGCTGGCTCCAGGGAATCGTC
>NW_015386429.1:410063-421930 GCF_001527695.2 Protobothrops mucrosquamatus
TGGACAGGATACTGGGACGGCTGAACACCACCACATGTTTACTGGACCCGTGTCCCTCCTGGCTGATACTGGCCTCCCGGGAGGTTACACGAGGCTGGCTCCAGGGAATCGTCAGCGCTTCTCTGAGTGAGGGGTTCTTACCGGCCGCCTTGAAAGAGGCAGTGGTGAGGCCCCTCCTCAAGAAGCCCTCCCTGGACCCAGCTGTTTTGGCCAACTACCGTCCTGTCTCCAACCTTCGCTTTCTTGCGAAGGTTGTTGAGAGTGTGGTGGCACGACAGCTCCCTCAGCACCTGGAAGAAACTGTCTATCTAGACTCGCGCCAGTCCGGCTTCCGGCCTGGGCATAGCACGGAAACGGCATTGGTCGCGTTGGTTGATGATCTCTGGAGGGCTCGGGATAGAGGCTGCTCCTCTATCCTGGTCCTGTTAGATTTCTCAGCGGCTTTTGATACCATCGACCATGGTATCTTGTTGCACCGGTTAGAGGGGTTGGGTTTGGGGGCACCGTCTTACGGTGGTTCTCCTACCTCTCGGACCGGTCGCAATTTGTGTTGGCAGGGGGGCAGAGGTCGACCTCGAGATGCCTCACTTGTGGGATACCACAGGGGTCGGTCCTCTCGCCTCTCCTGTTCAACATCTATATGAAGCCACTGGGTGAGATCATCCGTGGTTTCGGGGTGGAGTTTCATCAGTACGCAGATGACACCCAGTTGTACATCTCCACCCTGGACCACCCCAACGATGCCGCGGAAGTGATGTCCCGGTGCCTGGAGGCCGTGCGAGTCTGGATGGGGAGGAACAGGCTTCGACTCAATCTGTCCAAGACCGAGTGGCTGTGGTTTCCGGCGTCACGACATAGCCAGTTGGCTCCATCCCTGGCTATCGGGGGCGAGTCATTAGCCCCCGCGGAGAGGACCCGCAACTTGGGCGTCCTCCTGGATACTCGGCTGTCTTTAGACGACCATATGACAGCCGTGGCCAGGGGGGCTTTTCATCAGGTTCGCCTGATACGCCAGTTGCGCCCCTTTCTGGATCGTGACACTCTACGCACGGTCACTCAAGCCCTCGTTGTTTCCCGCCTGGACTATTGCAACGCTCTCTACATGGGGCTCCCCTTGAGGTGCACCTGGAGGCTCCAGCTAGTTCAGAATGCGGCCACGCGGGGGATCCTGGGGGCCTCTAGATACTCCCATGTAACACCTCTCCTGCGCGAGCTGCACTGGCTGCCTGTGGCCTTCCGGGTGCGCTTCAAGGTGTTAGTAACAACCTTTAAAGCGCTCCATGGCAATGGACCTAGTTATTTGCAAGACTGCCTCCTACCAAACACCTCCCTTCGACCAGTCCGCTCCCACAGAGAGGGCCTCCTTAGGGTGCCGTTGGCCAGACAATGCCGGCTGGCGACCCCCAGGAGGAGAGCCTTCTCTGTGGCAGCTCCTGCCCTCTGGAATGACCTACCCCCCGACCTACGTACAGTTGCAGACCTGCGCCTTTTTCGCCGAGCCCTGAAGGCCCATCTATTCCGTGCGGCCGGCCTGGCGTAGTTTGATTATGTTTTAGTGGGGGTTTTTGTATGGGTGTGTTTTTAGAACAGGCCCGTTATTTAATTTGATTTTAGAACTGCCTATATTTATCATGGTTTTTATTATCGCCTGTTCACCACCCTGAGTCCCGTAAGGGAGATAGGGCGGTATATAAATTCAATAAATAAATAAATAAATGTTTAGTTGGATAATGAAAAATAATCAGGATGTTCTACATGCAAGTCTAGGACAACTTGCTGCCCCTGGCTCATTGCTGCTGCTTCACTGCTGCTCCCTTGCTTGGGCTGCCTCGCTGCCACCAGGCTCATCCCAGCCGGCTCACCCTGGGAGCCTTGCCCTGGCCAACTTGACAACTCAACACAGGACAATTCCTTTTATTAGTTACATCAGTCTAATGTGATATAATGGGGAAATGCCGTAGACTAGGGAACCTCTTCCTTCTCCTCTATAGCTCAGACTGGGGAAAAAATTGGGGAGGACGAAGCAGGGACAGAAAGATGGGAAAAAGATCACTTGGGAGAAAGCCAAACACTTTTTGGCGCACAGGAGTTTGTGCCACAGAGTTCAAGGAGATCATTATGGGAGATCATAAACTGGATCAAAAAGGGAAGGAGGAAAAGAGAGATGAAAGAGATGAAAGAGGAGGAGAACGAGATTCCCCTCACCTTCAGCATTCTGGTGTGGTGAATTGCCCCGCAGCAAGTTGCCTGGGGTGAGTTGTCCTGTGGTAAGCTGACTGGGTGAGCCAACTGGGGCAAGTCAGTGGCAGCAAGCCAGCAATGGTGACCCATCTGTAGCGAGTTGTCCCATTCTGTCTATGTGCTGTAATTTGCTCAGGCAAATAATTAGTTTTAAGAATACTTTTGTTTGTTTATAAGAATTATTAACACTACAAATATTGGCCAGAAAGAAAGTTATAGGAAGTTCCTAGAATAGCCATTTATTATTTAATCACTACACATTTACACATACAAATGAGGATGGAATGGTGTGATTGCCACCCATCTCACTTTCCAAGGTGAGTCTGGAATAGAGAGAGACTCAAGGCAGATATTGTTATTTTTTAACATTCAATATATCCAGAGGAGCCTTCCAAGAATTTTACATTTATCAACTTCAAAAATTAAACCCAAACTCCCTTCGAAATTAAAATAATGTATACAAACCACAGTATTCCCAATACAAAATCACGTGTTTCTTCTTTCTTGTCAAGAATGTTTCTTGGCACAGTAATTCCAAGACCTAATGTCCTTTTCAACCTCTGGTTACTTTCAAAGTTTCTGAACTATTTCTTTTTAAGGCACAACTCATGCAACAAAACTCTGTCTCAAGATCTAGCACCTATGGCTCATTCACAGACTAGTTAAGAAAGGATACAGATATCCTATCTAATAATAAATAGTAGCATTTTTGTAATTCCATGAGGAAAGTATCATTTTTTTCAGTTCTGAAAAATGCTTTAGAAAATTGCTTCACTTAAGAAGGCCCAGATGAAGAGGTGAAGATTTTGTATCCCATATTCATTCTCAGATATCTCCAGATGAGGATGGATTCAGGAAGGCACCAAGGTTAAAAGGTATTTAACATCTGTAGATAATTTCGGAAAGAATCCAGTGTGTCTTTGTAATAACTCAAAATTATTACAGTGAAAAACTGTGATGGTGCTTGTGCTGAGAGAGAAAAACCTTAAGCTATCAAGAGTTGAATACAATGCACTACTTCAACCACAAACAATCTGTACTGTTGCTGCTTCATGCTCTGCTTATTTTTTATAATGTTGCTCAATTTATTATTAACTACAGTTAATAAATAAATCTTCCTTTTACAGTAAATCATTTCTGGTCTAAAGATCCGTTATGCCCCTGAATATTGTGTAGGAGAAATGTTTATAGACATCAATATGGAGTAGGCATTTCCTAAAGGAAAAAAACCTTATTTTTTTCAAATTATATGGAAAACTAGATAATTATCAATGTCATTTTAAAAAAAAATCTAAAAAAATAATCAAAGAAGTGGCCAAGTACTTGAAAGTACTAACTTGTAATCTGTACTACACTTGTAATTTGTACTACACACACACACAGTCACAAACACACGTAACCCCATAGATACAAAATCTAATCATATTTTATGGTGATAAAGTCAATATCAGTATAAATGGTAAAAGTTTGTGGAGAAAGCTTGGATTGCTTGGTGAAGATATGCTCTTGAATGCAAGAAATGTGTACTGATTTATTCTTAACATGGTTTTTTTATTGTGTTTAAGCCCAAAAATTGCCCAGAAGAAAACATACATTATAGTTTAAACCAGTGGGGTTTTTTGTAAAAAAAAAAAAAAAAAAAAAAAAAAAAAAAAAAAAAAAAAAAAAAAAAAAAAAAAAAAAAAAAAAAAAAAAAAAAAAAAAAAAAAAAAAAAAAAAAAAAAAAAAAAAAAAAAAAAAAAAAAAAAGGTGCCGGAACTCACACACGTCATACAACCCGCCTTGCCTACCCTACAAGGTTCCATCCAAAAAAGGTGCCGGAACTCCGTTCTGGGCGTTCTATGACAAAAAAAGCCCTGGTTTAAACATTAAAACCCAGTAACACAGCAAATTATAGACAGACATAAAACAAGTTTCAAAATTCAGTTAGCATGCAACAAATAAAATTAAAATAATTTAAAAGCACATGAAGCAACACATTGTAATAACCTACCTATAATTCAAATAAAAACAACCCTTGGAGTTGTATTCAGAAATAAATGCAAAACTGCCAGAAAGACGGCTGAATAATTTGCAGTTTCTGAGTTTTCTCCCAGGATAGTCCCCAAAAGTGCATTTTGCAGTTAATGCTGTAAATGCCAGGCAAAACAAATGGATGATAATTGTTTTAGATTAATTAATAAAGGCTTATCACAGTATTCACATATTGAATTCTTTAACTCTCCAAAGTAATATGTAGGTTGTTGCATACAGTTCTCTAAAAACTACACATGATTCAGATATATATTTTTAAGGAACAGATGATTTCAGTTTACATCTTGAAAACAAGTAGTACTTTTTGCTTCTAGAATACACTGTTGTTTTCACAATAGAGAAACTAGTGCCTTCTATACTCTCTTGTTTTCTTGCTAATCTTTGCAAAACTTGATGAATCTATTCTGGACTTCCTGGCCAGACTTTACAGGACTAGAAATGTAGTAAATGGGCAACAGTCCATTTAATTCTGTTAATATTAAATTAGAGGACTGGATTGCTTGTCCTGCAGGACAGACGAAGCTTGAAGATTTTACAACTGGAAGCACCTTTTTCTCTGGCCACCATCGCAAACTTTGAAATCTATAAAAGAAACAACTTTAAAACCTGCATCAGTCCAGAATTTTTTTTTAATGCAATTCCCTCTCCCAAAATATTTTGTTTTTACTTTTTTAATCTCTTAGGAATGTCACCATCTTCATCTATACCAACATTATGTTTAAAAATATAATATAATCAGATATAAAACATAAAATCCGCAGGAACAGAAGTCACAATATATGTTTTGTGGAGATTTTAAAGAAGAGATTGGACAACCATTTGTCTGAAAAGTCTTCTGTTTGAACAGGGGGAAGATCCCATTCCAATTGTGTTATACTGTTATATCTATATGGCACAAGACTGAGGAAAAATTGAAACATAACAATAAATAGAGATATAAGAGATATAATTTCTCTTATAATGTGAATTCAAATCTAAAAATAAAATGCAACATAGTCAAGTTACTCTATTCAGGACATACAAAAGTATGATCTCTCATAGTCTAAACAAATTTTCATCCTCCTACCATAGAAAATAACAACATACTATTTTAAAATCTCTATAAACTGATATTGACAGTTACTAGTGAAACAATACTAAAGCTCCACCTAGTGTTGACCTTATAATCTTTGGATGTTCTTACACCTTGTGGGTTCATGGCTTTTAATTACAGACCTAGACCTTATATAGGCAGTTCTTGTTTAATAACTGTCTTGCACAGCAACCATTCATTGTTATAAGAATGATGAAAAATAACTTCGTGACTATCCTTTATATGTACGACCTTTGCAGGTCCTTAAGCAAAACAAAATAAAAAATTGAAGTAAGATAATAAGCACAATTGAAATCTCACCTCTTTGTTTAACAAGTGAGCTGCTGGTCCAAATGTGATTGCTAAATGAGAACTGCCTGTATAAGGTAAGATTAAGAAGTCTCCTGAAAACTTCTTATAATTTAATTCCAGCTACAAAGCATAACAAATATTTTTATTTTCAGAGGAAAATAAAATTGGGCTATAGGTGCTTTATTTTTTTAATATAATTTTATTGAAGATTTTTACATGACTAAAAGATAAACATGAAAACAAAAATAAGAGAAAATTAGGAAAAAGATAAAAGGAAGAGTGTGGGAGACAATATAAAGAAAAAAAGAAAAAATAAAGCCATTTCTGATCTTCTTTACACCAGTTTCAACAAGCTTATTAATCCTTTTCCCTTTCTAAGATTTTATTATATAGTTTCACTCTCTCTTATATTTTTGTCAGCAAATCCAAAATCACCATTTTATTTTTGCCCATTTTCATTCAAAATTCTTAAAACGATTTCCAGTATTTTATAAAGGTATATTGAAAGAAAAAATCTTCAGGTTCAGTCGAAGCTGGGAATAAAAAAATGGAGACTGCTTTAGGAAAGAAGGTTCAGTTTATTGAGTTGCTAGAAACTTCAGTGACACAGCATGTGTTTCTGGGGTGGCTGACAAAATGGAGCTTTTGGGTTTGGAGTTTTTCCTGTTCTGTGCAATGAACTTTGACCTGGGGTTCAGTTTGGCCTTTTGGTATTCTAATGGTTAATCCTCCTAAAAGTCATGTTCCTTGGAGTCTTTGTTTTTCTAATCCAAACAGCTCAAACCTTCTCTGGGGCTATGCTAAAGGCATTTTGCTTATAAATAGGTGGCCCAGTCTTTCTGAATAGATTACTGAATCTGCATTTCTAAAAGATGGTTTCCTGAGTTTGTACTTGGGGCAGGTTTCTAGGGGCTGGTTTCTAAGATTTTTCTCTTATTACTTTGGGGAAATATAATATTCTGCCTTTTTTAATATTCCCCCCAAAATATTTCCTTCTCTAGGAGGTTGGAGCTCCTGATTTCCAACAGGTACTTAGTTTTTCATCTCTAATTAAATTTTGTTACTTCTACAGATTGATATTTTCACAATTCATTCCTCTATTGTGGGTATTGTCATTATTTCTGCTGTATTTTGTATATAATAGTCTTGCTGCAGATACCATGTACAAAACTAATCTTCTGTTAAGTGCTTTCTAATTGGTTATCCAGAAGTTGCAATAAAAAAAACTAGTTTCACCTGATTATTGTTCTTTAAAATTATTTATATCATCATATGTATTTGTATTTAATGTTTTTTCAGAAGACTAACATGCATATTAAAATATCTGTTCCTATTTTTTTACATTTCCATCATTGACTAGAAGCATCTTTATGCATCTTAGATAATTTCTCTGAAGTCATGTACCAGCAATATGTCATTTAGTAGAAATTATTTCTCAAATTATAAGTAAAAGGTTAATTGTAATGTTTTTAACCAAATTCTTTTCCAAAATGAGTTGTATATTCATAGTTCTTTTTATCATGTACTCTTTAACTCATTCTTATTTTATTTTAAACCTCAATAAATGGTGAATAACTTCCTGTTTTGATTAAGCGCAACTCTTTAAATGTAATGAATCTTTGTTACTGAAGCAGAAGCAATCCATATGGCAGAAAATCTTAGATAAGCTACAATCTTTTTTAAAATTCTTATTACTTTAGAAGTAACTCAACGTGGCAAACATACATAATACTTCCTCCTCTTCCTATTTTCGCCACAATAACAAATGTGGGGAAGTGGGTTGGGCTGAGAGAGAGTGACTGGCCCAAAGTTATCTGGCTTATTTTCATGTCTAGAATTCATGCCTAGAATTAGAATTCACATTCTCCTGGTTTCAATGCCAGCATCTTAATTACTACACCAAACTGCTTTGATCGAGATCTTAAATAATTAAATTTCTATATGATAAGCAAGAGATATTTTGGTATTTACCAAATAATTATTTCAGTTAAATTTATAAAAAAAATAAACCAATAAATCATCACACATTAATTCACTATTCAAACTTATGGTCCCAGCAATTAGGAACCATGTCTGAAATTTAATCCCAAATTCAGCATTATTCACTTCCATTTCAAAGAATTTTGGGATTGTCAGAATTTCTGCTGACAATCATGAAGATTTACAGTCCATTTGAATCTGCCAACTGGACTTGAAGTGAATATTTTTAGCATGTGTTTGTCATGGCCTTCTTTGAGAAATATTGCTCACTGAAAGAAGATAAATCAGGCAATCCCAAAAAGTCATATGCACAAAAAAATCCAAATCTGGGCACACATCAGTTCCAATAGGCAGACATTTTGCTCCCAGGACCCTAATCTAGATTCTTAAGCCTAAATATTGACCATCAATAAGAGATCAACTATTAGAAAACAAAAGGCAAACAGAAATCTAATCAAGTACTGATCCTAGGTAGAAGTGACAACTACACAAAACTCTATGTCTTAACCTCTGACAGACTTCCCTGTTATATTGACTCTTTCCTCCTTAGACCCTAGATCTTTACTCACTAAAAGTCATAGATCATAATAAAATTCAAGTCAAAGAACATGATTTAGATTTTCTATGGGAAAAATATGAAGCTCAAGGGAGACCAGAGATTGCTGCTTGTCTGCTCCTAATTTAGACACAATTCTGATTTTAAAAGGTCTATATCAAAGAAAAAGTGGACCTAAACATAGTCAAAATAAAAATTAAACCTAAGCTATATTTCTAGATTCACACATTTAATTTAAACCATTCAAAAACATTTTCATTTTATCTTTTAAAAATACAAAAAACAACATTCTTCAGGTTAATTGTTCAGTTCTCTTTTCCGCTTTCCTTTATCTGCCTTTTCATTTTTATTAACTTCAACATACTGTACATAATTAAAAGCTTGAATTTCTTTACTGACTCACTCACTCTGAGATGATTTAACCATTAGAATAAAGTATTTAAAAAAGTCAGAACTGCCATTTTATTTCTCGTGAATTAAAAAAAAAAATGCAGAGAAGGACATCCTCTGGAATAACATGGATAGAATCATCATATACAACAAGCTTTCCCCAGGAGTGCTATAATCTTGAATGAATCCTGAAGCAGACTGTATACATCAGCAGCCCAAATATTCAATTGGCAATCCAACACTTGCAACTGCTCCAGGACACACTGACCCTGAGCAGATGAAATCAGGTTTGGATAAAGACAGGCCAGATCCTGTCAGGGAAAGCAGCAAGAACATGTTGGCAACTAAGAAATGCTCAGCAAACTGCATGCCTGCATGCCAGTTTGAGAGGAGAGGACAGCAACATTGATAGTGAGTGGGCGGCCAAATAAATCTTCTGAATAAATAAATAAACACCTCAAATCAAACCAGGCCAGCACTGGACTTCTTAAGAACAGCTTTCAGACCCCTGCTTTTCCACTGAAAACAGCTCTTCCATTCTGGATGTGTGTATGTGTTCCTGTTGTTCTTACTTCTCCATGGATCAGCTCATAGAATTTTCATAGATAATTGTCATAAGACAACTCTCATGGCTCTGAATCTGCTCCCTTTCTGCTCGCAATAACCCCCCCAATTAATATGATTATTCATCTGATTTCCAACTGTAATTAGAAAATTTATCACACACTAATAAGGTAACATTGCCTGACAGTCCACTTTCCATCAGCTCACAGATGAGGAATGTGAGAGAGTGCACTAGGATGATTGTGGGAGAAGATTACAGGGGCCTCCTTGTGTGTATAATGATGAATTTGTTCATCATATCCCTTTGTGTTTCTGTGCAAGTATACAGCCTATGAAAACACCATACTTCTCCAAGAGCATTGTCATCAGGGGAAAAGTAAAATCAAGAAGCTTTACTCCAATGGGTAATGGAAATATAAAATGCTTAAGAGTATCATCATCTTTTCATTTAATGTAATTACACATTTGCAATGATGATTAATCATTTCTTTAGAATCTCATGTCTCTGTGAACTTTTTTTATGGCTCCAAAAATTCTTTCTACCTGTTTAAACTGCTTCTTGATGCTGACTTTGCTTTTACATGTCACCCACAAAGCAATTCATTGCCAACTGTTAAAGATCAGAACACAAATCAATCCTACCAAAACTGTTTCAAGACAAGAAAGCAATAGAAAATATCAAATGAAAGCAGGTTGAAAGGTAACAAAAATATATTTCTTCTATTTCTGATATAATAAATATTTGTAATTATTCAATTTACACAAATATATTTACCATTGCATTAGTATTATATATTTTGTTGTGTGTATAGTCAGCATTGTTATAGTAGACTAGCAGTATAGTAGATTAGCAGTTGACATCAAGAAGCCAAAGGTTTGCTAGCCACTTTATCTGCAGTTACTAGCACCCTCTCTGACCACCACCACTAAAAATCAGTTACTTATCTGCTATTTTAAAGTAGAAAACACATGAGAATGGTGTATATATTTTAAAATAGGCTTAACATAGTTCTATAAATAAAGTTATTTATTTAAAGCATTTTTATAGGTGCCCATCTTATATCAAACTCTGGGCAGCTTCCAATCATTTATCCCCATATAGGAACAAATTAGAAAATTTGTTCCTGCTATATGCATGATACAGCTCCATCCATTCTGCATCATTGCTCCAGCTTCTGTAGTCCATTGTGTTCCCAAACGATGTTACATAGGCATATCAGCCATCAAAAGATTGTCCATTCCTACAGGAGTCAGCAAAACCCAGCACTAACTATAACGAACCACATATATTTTAGACATAAAAGTGTGTTTTTCTAATAACCAATTTTTGTTTATTGACTGTTTAAGGTTGTATTATCAAATACATTATATCAGTGTTACACATCCACTAGATATAAGAGCAACCGTAAATCATACATAGCCTCAGGACTTTCATGTTATGAGATATCTTGGCTGGCACAATTATAAAAGATTTCCATCCTGAAAAATAATCTCCTATGTTTGAAACCATCAATTAATTCTCTATAAAATAATTGGAACAAAAAAGCAAAAATGAAATCAAAGCAAGGAAACTGAATGCCAGTGAATTCCACACGGCAGTTTTCTACTCAAGAAGGTGTGGTGCTCATCGCCTGGAGACACTGCTGTTTTTGAGAATTTTTCCTTTATAAGAGTATAGCACTCTTATCATAATTTTTCTTATATTTTCTTCATACAAACAATACCAGTCATTTTTAATTATAATTATATTTTTCTTCTATTAGCAGAAATCTTAAATGTCCTGCTCACAATCAGACAATGAAAACATTTTTCACCTTAACTTATATGGAATCAGCCCTTACTTCATTTAGCTCAGAACTATGTCTATAGATTATTTATAATTTTTAGCAGGAACTTTGTAAGCCTACCTGAAGGGCAAGGCTAGAGCATATGTCATTGTATTATTGTAGCATGGTTAGTAATAGTACTCATTCTGTTTTTCCCAATCATTATTTCATTTTGATCCTCTTTCTCCCTTTGTTTGCAAACTATACAGTACATATCTTCATGTGTGATTTCCTAATATATCCATTTTTGTATTTATGCATTTTATTTTCATAGTTTAAGTTTATTAATATAATGCATTGTGTGTATTTTTCCTTAAGATGAATATTTTATGTTCAATTTTTGAATTGGGAACTTCAGTGACAAATTTGTAAAATGTATGGATTTAAAAACCCAACTCCGTTTTACTTTAAAAAAAAGAAATGTGAATTACGGATACTTACAGATCAGTACCCACAAATTTGTATGTCGTAGTAACAATAAAGTCAAGCATGTCAAAAACAAACAACAAACTAAAACATTATATCTTAGTGCCATGTGCATTTTAGGTCTCTAGATAGGTCTCTAGATCAGTGGTTCTCAACCTGTGGGTCGGGACCCTATTTGGGGTCAATCGACCATTTCACGGGGGTCGCCAAGCAAGGCTGTCCGCCATTTTTCCCCCTTTTCCGGCGGGTGCCTTACCTCCCTTGGGCTGGGCGAGCTGGTGGTCGGCCTGCTCCGTCTCTGCCGCTTGCCAGCTACGCCTCGGCCGGCGCAGGGGGCGGAACCACGCATGCGCGGCGCTCCCGGGCAGGGAAAGTCCTCGACTTACGACCGGTTGGGTAGTCCTCGACTTACGACCGGTTTAGTCCTCGACTTACGACCGGTTTAGTCCTCGACTTACGACCGGTT
>NW_015386429.1:422030-461052 GCF_001527695.2 Protobothrops mucrosquamatus
AATCGGTTTAGTCCTCGACTTACGGCCGGTTGGGGGTCGCGGCATTAAAAAGGTTGAGAACCACTGCTCTAGATAGTACCCCTGAAATCTGTTCATATTTGCCATCACTAGATTTCCTCCTCCCTAGATCTTCCATCATACATCACTCATACTTTTCTCTCCAATCTATATAAATCCACTTTCCTGCAACTACCTCATCCTCAATTTAAGTTAACTAGAAACCATCATATCAGGGAGTTACCTATGCATACTTTTTCCCATAGCTAGGAAGTCCTGAATTAATGCCATAACTAGAGTTTTCCCAAAAATATGAAGGCAAGGTTCCACTTACCTGGGAATGAGCACTACAGAAAGTTTAAAATGATTATAAATCTGAACTTTTTGCTTAAATGTCACGTTTTACTTGCTGAGTACTCTGTGCACTTCAAAGTTACTTCCTTCTATTTGCTGTTCCTAATTTTCCACCATCATTATTTGATTATTAAATTATATACTGGTATATACTTTATAAAGAGACAGAAAATTTAATGCTATGTGACACAACCTAACATGTTTCCTCCACTGAGCCATGGAGTTGAAATCCAGTTAGAAACAAATTCAATTTTTCTACAGTCAAAAGAAAACATGAATATATTGAAATTATTTTAATAACTGATAATGTATTATATGAGCCGTATTTTCTCCAGTTGTCCCAAAGCATTGCTTTCAGTTACACTAGAGCAGGGGTAGGCAACCTCGGCTCTTTTATGACTCGTGGACTTCAACTCCCAGAATTCCTGAGTCAGCATAGCTGACTCAGGAATTCTGGGAGTTGAAGTCCACGAGTCATAAAAGAGCCGAGGTTGCCTACCCCTGCACTAGAGTCTACAGACTTATTTTTAAAAGCATTTTTCACCCATGTTTGAGTAAATATGTTTCAGACTATACATTTTCTACATTTATAGAAAACTTTCCCAATCTTGAGTATTTCAGTGGGTTGAATTGCAATTTGCATATTTGAACTGAGAACTACAACCCAACACATAGATTCTGACTACAACATGTGAAATCTCAGGGTGGAAATGGCTGTGCTATAATTTAATTTATTGTCACTTACTTGGATTAGAAGGTTGAAGCAGAAGAACTGCTTGCATACTGTGGAGAAAGAGAAAAAAGCCAGTGTTTAATGATATATTTAGATACATATAAAACAAACTTGCAGCAACTACCTTACATCATTTTAATACCCTTCAATGTAAGATAACTACCTGCACTATTGCCTTTAAATTTGAATGTTGCTAAAGGATACAAATAATAGTTTTGGTTAGTTTTGTTTTTAAACCAACAACTACTTTTAGAAAAAAGATCAGTCACTTGCTCTGTATCAGCAAATTTGCATTCTCATTCAGCTTTTGGCTAAGATTTGCTTTGGAAACATATTAATAGATCTCATCAACATACAGTTCATATAGAAGTAGTACATATGTAGTAGAAGCCTATTATCTTAATAAATTAAGGAAATAAAGGTTCTACATTGACAAATAAGCATTTAAAAGAATGATAGAATGCTTAGAAGATGGATGTAATCATATCCAAATATTTGATTTCAGTCCTTGACACTCTGCAGTATTGTCCTAGATAGGCAACAGAAGAAAAATTAGTAATTCTGGGCAATAAAAAGAATATTTGCTTCTGTATCCAATATGGCAATAAAAAGAAAGTACGCATAGTTCTGTTTCTTTTTTTTAAATCAATCACTTACATTATAATGTACTCTTAAAGTTGCTTGGTTCACACACTGCAATAGGCCAGAGTTTGCTAAATAAGGAGTAACTGTCTGAATTCACACATTGTGCCAAATTATACCAAATAAATCAAAGCCTACAGGGCTCAGTGATCAAGTTCACAAACCCACCAAAAGAAAAACATTTTATCACTTATTATAATATAAGTATCAAGGCAGAATGTTAATCAGAAGTACACAATATTTTAAGTTATTGTTATTTGCCAAGTATGTCACTAACTGTCTGGATAAGCAGCAAAACATTTCAAACCAAGAAAGAAAAGAAGTATAATTGCCATGACTGAACTTCCAGACAAGACTACCTGGATAACTGAGAATTTTCATCGACTTTTGCACTGTATTTGTATCTTTCCAATTTGAACCAGATAAAAAAACCATAATATGTTTTATTATTATTACCTAAAATAGTTGTACAACAAAGACTAAAGCAAAAATGATTTTAAAAGAACAAAAGCTAACTGAATGAATATAATACATTCATTCTAAAAAATAATAAATCAATTTATGCATATAATGATGTCCTACCAAGAGCTAATAATATCATAACTCTAGCAGGAGTTTAAAGTAGCATCATTTGCAATATCTGAACTGTTTATCTAATAAAAGTTCTGGTTCATATCCTAAAGTCAAGATAAATTTAAAAAAGAAAAACTGACAGGTTACTAAAAAGTATATAGACATAAATAAATATATTAGTTCAATAATACTCTGAATGATATTACATTTTAAATTTTCTGCAAAAACATTTCAAATAACCCTGAGTTCATAATATAAGTACTGATTTAAATAGAAAAAATAAAATGCTAAGGATAGAGAATTGGATCAAAATTTAATCATATCTATCCAATAGTAGTAGATTAATTACTACTACCCATTTTACAAACTAAACTCAAATTGCATATATGTAAATATGAAATCTATAGGCACTTTTGTCAATAACACAGAATTTACACTCAATATACCACATAATACTAGCACAAAACATTCTTGCTATTGTTACTTCAACATGTATTATAATCTGCCTTTGGCAATTACCACCCAAAACTTTGATAAAAATCGCCTTTTTCCTTCCCAACAAAAACTGAACTAGCTTTTATCTCTTCCTCTAGTCTGGAAGAAGTCACTGATACAAAAATTAGGTCGGATTCTGGCTTCAGACCTAAAGCAAAGAGAAGCAAACTGTTTTTGTCTTAAGGCTGCACTGTAATGTGGTAGAGCATTCAATCTAAAAGATGTTCCAGATGAAGAATATGACATTAGGGAAGATGTTGTCTATTTTACTAAACTAATTAATTGCCAGACAAGATAAATGGGAAGTATTTCAGATATTTCAACGAAGTTGACGTTCAATGAAGATCATGAAAATTTAAAATCAGCACCAACTTTTTATAAAAATGCAATGACATATACAGAATTTTGTAGACAACAAAAAGTAGGGACATAACAATCAATACCAGTCAGTATAGATTTCGTGAGTGCACTTCTAACATTAATCATTATTATTACAAGAAATGTTTTAGCTGGAAGAGCTTTAAGCAGTTTAAAAAAACCATTAATCACAGTTATCATTGCTATTCCTATGTCTTCCTTTCATAGAGAATTTCAATAGCCATATTGAGTAGCTGCTTACTACTGCTAATAGCCTCTAGCACTTGCTCCACTTGCTCCACTCCTAGCTGAATCAACAATTTGCACACAGCTCTTGTTTCCTTCTCTGCAATGTCTGAATATGTAAGGCAGACTGGCAATGGTAAAGCCGCAGAATGGATCATTATGAGCAATAATAGGAGGCCTAGAAGAGCAAAGGCCTAGAAGAGGAAAGCACTGTGCTCTAGCATTGTTGCTGAAGGATGTAAAGCAGGCATGTTGTAACGAGCACTTCCTGCCCAATGTCCACAGTCCAGTAACTGTCATCACTGCTGTTCCACTGACTAGGCCAGACTCTTCTTTCTCACCTGCAAAGAACTGCAAAGAAGATATAAAAATATGTGGCTCACTGTTCTGGCCCTCTGCCATTACCCAATATCAGATGGTTCCTGCTGTTATTAAGCTCAGTAACAGCAGATTAGACATTTTATGTCTTCTTTTTCATTTGCTGTTTGCTATGATTGGAAAGGCAAAAAAAGGCAGAGAAGAGTAAACATTATTTGTGAAAGTGAACCCACATATAAAAGTGCATCTGACATTATATATTTAAATTTTCAAACAATTTGTGATAAGAGTCCCTCACCCCAAATACTTGGTTAAACTAGGTTTAACGATAGTAGTAGAGGGTGACAAAGTTGACCTTGATAGAAATGTGCTAGTACCTAGAATTATTTTTTAAAAAACCTCTATGAAACAAGAAAATATTCCAAAATGGATCAGGCAGACGTTTTCCTGTGATTCACTGGGTATAAGAAGGAGGGGGGGGGATGTACAGCACAAACAAACTATAAGGTTCTGTTGTTTTAACCACTTTCAATAAAAGCACTTTTCTTCCTGCAAAGTCAGCTTCCTGATTTGGTGGAGATGATATAAATCTCATTCTCTTTCAACAAAGATTGACCATCTAGCCCTGTGGTGGTGAACCCATGGCACGCGGGCCACAGGTGGGACGCAGAGCCCTTTCTGTGGGGATGCGCGCCGTCGTCCCAATCCTAGGCCTTCAGTCCCGTCCATGAGCAACCTGCATCAATACCCGCGCAGGGTTAGGTTGCTGCGCCCGCCTCCGTCTCCCCAGGCGTTTTTTTAACTAACCTGCCTTTCAGCTGCATTCCCTTTCTCCATTCACTTCTCAGCCTTCGCCACTTGTTTGTGGGACTATCCGTAAAAAAAAAAGTTCCATCAGACTTTCTAACTTCTCACAAAATCTCAAGAAGTTAGAAAGTCTGATGGAACTTTTTTTTTTACTCATAGTCCCACAAACACACAGCGAAGGCTGAGAAGCGAACGGAGAAACGGAATGCAGCTGAAAGGCAGGTTAGTAAAAAAAACACTTTGGGGAGGCGATAGCATCTGGGCGGGGGTAGGCATGGCAACCTTACCCTGCATAGTGGGAGGAGGGTGGGGCGTATGCCCTTCCTATGCCAGGGCAGCCCCTGCAGCCTCAGGGTAGCTGTGCTAGGTGGCAGTGGGCAGGGCGTTGAGGTGGGGGCTGGCAGGCCAACCAAAGCAGCAGGTGGAACGCCAGAGGATCAGGGAGACAGGGTGCTGAAGCGTGCAATGAAACAAAGGAAGTTTTTTGGGAGAAAAAAGGTCAATCAATCAATTCAAATCTTTCACGAGAAGTTGGAGTTGATTGATTGACCTTTTTCTCCCGAAAAAAACCTTTTTTTTGTTTCCTTGCATGCAGTGGCAGTGGCAGATTGCGAAGGAGCAATGGCACGGGACTGGAAGTCAGGTAAGGAAAGCAATTTCTGGGGAGGAGTGAAGATTTCTTTCCTTACCTGCCCCACTTGTTCCAAGGCCACTTTTCGTTCAGACACGTTGCTCTTGCCAAAGGCCCGACCGCCCACTTTACCGCCCTCCCTCCCCGAATCTCCGGCACTCCACCTGCTGCTTTGGTGGCTCTGTAAGCAGAGCTGCGAAGTTCTCTTCTCTGTCAGAGAAGAGAACTTCACAGCTCTGCCTACAGAGCCACCAAAGCTGTAGATGAATGGGCAGATGAGGGGGGAGCCTGCCCCACTTGTTCCATGGCTGCTTTTGGCCGAGACGCATTGCGTGAGGCAGCAAATAGCCATGTTGTGCCGAAACCGGCCGTTTGCTGCCTCCTGCCCAATGCCGCTGCCATGAAGCGCCCCTCTGGCTCCTAGGAGTTGTGCTGGCATCCTTCGTGCTGGGCGTCCTTTGCGTTTCTGGAAAGATTTGCGACAGGGGTGGGTGCGATGCACGAGGTGGCAAGTGGCCGCAGTCAGAGGCAAACAGCCACATCGTGCTGAAACCGGCCATTTGCCACCTCCTGCCCAGTGCCACTGCCACGAGGCCGCAAAACAAGCCGGGTGGCGGTAAGAAACTGGTATACCGGTTCCTTACCTCTGCCCAGCTTGTTCCGCAGCCTCATAGCATCCGCATTGGATGCAATGTGCAAGGTGGCAAACAGCCATGTCGTGCCGAAACCGTGGGGCTGGCAGGCTGTGGCTGCTGATGGACAGTTTGCCCCCATGCGTTCACTGTGTGTGTGAGCCGATGGTGTCAGGCAGCAGCTGCCCCGGCCCCTGTCTCACCTCGCTTTGCCCTGTGGCAATGGCACCCCTGCCCTGTCCCCTGCCTCGCCTTGTCTCACACTGCAGGATGAGCCTCCTGCCCACCATCCCACCCGTCAGAGACCCCCTTGATCTCCCCAAACCCTGCATGGTTCCCACAGGTGTCCCTCCTCATGAGCAACATTGAGGTGGCCACGCTCACCCCAGCCATGCCCACCTGGTCTGCCGTGACCACTGCAGCCATGCCCACCCAATGGGCCACACCCACCCAATGGGCCACACCCACCCAATGGGCCACACCCACCCAAAGGGCCATACCCACCTGGCACCCAACGATACATAAGTGGGTTTGGGGTTGCAGTTTGGGCACTCGGTCTCTAAAAGGTTCGCCATCACTGGTCTAGCTTTTGTTAGTGGAGATGGTTTCCAATCCTCAGGGCACCCTACCATCTGCTAAGCACCTTGCTGCAATATTGTTGTAACAGCAACATAGGCAGATTTCTAAATGATGCATTTGCCATATGCCATGATGCAATTAACACTATAGTTGGGAAAGAATTTACATCACTAAGCATCAGCACAACAGCCTGCAGCATAGATTGAATTTCTGTGTTCTCACAGACTTTATCCGAGAAATCATGGGGAGATGAAAACCAATTCCTAAACTTCATGACTCAGCGTGATCTGTTTTTAGTGAATTAGCTAGTAGAGTTTCCCACAGATTGCACCAAGGTGACTTTTGGGCTGAGTGCTGGAGAGAAAGAAAGATCAGAAAGAGATGAAGAAACACAGTCTAGGCAGTAACAGGAAGGAGTGATGATTGTAGTAACCACTTGTACCACTTGCATTATAGGACCTATTTAATGATCTTGAGAGGCTTGTGACGTAGGAAAGAATAGTAAATTTGCAGTTTGTTCCCATCACCTGATTCAGAATTTTCTGTGCACATGGGTAAAGTTTAGGGTTAGTGTTAGGACTTAAATGATTCTGTTGTTACACCGAATTTCAACAAAAGCAATTCTTGTCTTTCTGTGGAGTTGATTTCCTAATCTAATCTAACTAGCAGGACTGATACAACGGGCCCACTTAATATCTAAATTTTACTATCCACATTTAATATTTAAATTTAATACAAAGGTATTGTCAAAGCAAGAATATTTGGGATCAAAGGATGGGATTAAAGAAAAGAGAACTGCCTGCTCCTAAAGTGGCTGCCACAGTATATAGATTAATCATAAACCATGTTTCCCAGAAAGCAAACAGATTGTTCTGTTCCCACCACTCTTGACAACTTCAGCTTCCAATACAGATAGTCCTTGCTTTACAGTCATTTATTCATTTGAACCATTTGAAGTTACAACAGCACTGAACAAATGGTGGTTATCTTCAGAGTTCTAACCATGCCAACAGCCTTAGTCATGTGATCATGATCTGGACACTTGGCCACCAGTTTGCAATTATGACTGGTTGCAATACCCCACAATCACATGACTGCTATTTGCAATCTTCCCTGATGGCTTCCGACAATCAAAGTCAATGAGAAAGTTGGAACTTGCAATCACATGAGGTCCTTGCTTAATGACCTGGGTGGTCTTCCTGGCAAAGGTCACAAACTACAGTCTTCCCCCATGCACCTTGTCCAGCCCCTCTGTAGTCGCATAGTATCAGCTCCTTATGTATCCCTCAGGTCCTCATACATCCTCTGTAACCGACACCTATCATGTACCCTTCATATCCTTGTCCCCTCTCCTCAATCTACATCACACCTCTTGCACAGCTTTTGCACACCCTCTCCAATCTGTGCCTCATGTACATGCTCTCTGATCCCGACCTACTTGGCAGCAATCACTTACCTGACTGCTGGCCTAGGACTTCCAATTCCTGCCAGCTTCTCCACTGATTTTAACTGTGGGAAGCCAACAGGTAGTTGCTTCTAAGGACCTTAAGATTACATTAATGATGGCAACTGGGACTGCAGGAATTGCTGTAGCTAAACTATGCAGTTGCACTTTATGCCCACATCACATAGCAATGAAGTTCCAATCCCAATTGTCATCATAAGTCAAGGACTACCTGTAACTGTTTTCTGGACAGATGGATGCATTTCCAACAAAGCCTTAGGCATCTTTATTTTCCAAAAATGGTCATGTAGATTTTGTGATATAGAAAGGGCTTAATTCTAGTAAGAGAAATTTAGCTTAGCAGCATGCCAATTTTTCCCCATGATTAATTTTTTTGCCCTAGTTGCTGCAAACAAAAAATAAAAATGATAGTCAGATAGCATAGCAGCTCACAAAAAGTAGGTAATTGACCCTAGGCATGTTATATATCTTTTTTAGATGCAGTACACAATGACAAAATACAACATCAAAAGTTTGAAACAATAACAGAATACTTTTTTTTTAACAATCTGACACACAGCTTAAAATGTAATTACTTCTCTTACCTGAATAGCCTTTAAAATCTAAAACTATCATTCTTGCTTGGATTTGAATAATATAAATTAAACATTTATAAATATTTGAATATGTAAAATAAGGAAGTATTGATTAAGCCATTGTGCATATTACTTTGAAAGATAGTACCTTGTGGTTTAATTCTTATTTGGTTGAACTGTTAAGTTGGAATATAATTATTCTGAAGCATTAATAGGCTTTTGTAGCAAGTTCTATCAAAAAGTCTTACGCAGAATATTGAATTGATGTGTGGCCTTCCTTACAAATATACTGTATAGGTATACAAGTAGTCCTCAGTTTATAGTGGCAATTGGGACTTCCATTGCTAAGCAATGATGGTGTAAACTGCAATATGACATGATTACATCACTTAGTGATAGAAATCCAGAAAGTCCTAGCTGGCATCATAACCCGAATTGGGACTCCCATTGGGAATCCTGGTAAGTAATGTGGAGCGTTGCAGGGAGTGGGGCAGGTCTTGGGAGGCCTAGTGCAGACTGCATGCAAGTTGGGGGAAGGAGGTTGCACGAAAGGGAACATGGGTTGACACAAGAACAGGAAGGCTGAAGGAAGGGGTGCAGGTAGGTGCAACTGCAGGGAGACTGACAGTACACAATACACGGTACAGGGCACAATATGGTGTGCAGGAAGGCCAAAGAGGGGAGATTTTCAAGAACAACTTGTCACTTTCCCTGCACGTTTCTCTATTAGCTTTGCTTGGCAGGTAAGATAGTAAATGGCAATCAACATTGCAACTGTTATAAAGGCAATAAGGTTACCAAGCACTCAAATTATAATTGCATGACAATAATGGTGTTGTGATAGCTAGAATTTTCAGGACCAGTTATAAGTATCACTTGTCCGGCACTATTGCAACTTTAAACAGTCATTGAACGAGTGGTCGGTAAGTGAATATGACCTGCAGTAAAAACCTAAGTGGAAACTGACTGTGATTTATCTGGTGCCCATTTTCACAAAATGTCTTTTAAGGAACTAAGTAAGTTAAGAATAAATTATTTACCCTATCTGAACTTGAAAAACTAATATTTTGTCAAAACTACAAAAATGAAACTGACATTCCTTCCTATGTACATGTGGGGTGGAAGAGGGAGGAGATATAAGAAAAAAATCTCAGGACTGTATTTTCCACACTTTGTCAAAATCAGCTTAGCATTAATTAATTACATTATTTTCCATTTCTCCTTAACAGGAATGTAGAAACTACTACTTAAAAATGTGGAAGCATTTATAACACTCACTCCTCCCCCCACACACAAACACTTTTCATAAGAAACTAAAGCAAACAAATAAAAAAGATTTAAAAGGTGTGCAAGTCTCTTATTTACTGTTTGGTAAATGGTCTACTGGCAAATCCAAGTGCACTAAGCGTAGGCTTCCAGTATTTCCTACTTTAAATACTTTTGGTAAGTTGTTCTTAATCCAGAACACAGTGTTCTTGCTAGAATCCAAAACATACTTTGATGGGGGAAAGGAGGGAGGCAGACAGGGAAATAAAGATTCCCCTTTTTTTGCTTTTGTTGTTCCAAAACCTCTGGTTGTGAAGAAGTTTGACTTCATACATACATATGCAGCCAAAATCTTTGGATTTATCACAACATTTTATTAATTTCAAGAACCCTGTATTTGTGGGTTTTTAATATGAGGGCTACTTATTTTCTTTTCTATATTTCCACTATTTGCACAAACGTGTTGAGCATGAACATGAACATGTATTTACAGCACTTAAAAAAAAAACCTACAGGAGTGATTTATGCATGTTGATTTCATTAACACTGAAGGATATTTCACTCACATACACAAACACTCACACACAGGTAACTATGCAACAGGAAAAGAACACGCAAACATCCCAAAGAACAAGTCTTTTGTGGATATTTTTGCTTAGCAAAAACAAAAAATAAGAAAAAAGAACCCCTACAAATTTGGTTTATTTCTGAACATTTTCATATTTTTGCTTGATGAAAAAAAGTAAACTGTCAAATTTGCACTAAACCATGGGGGAAAACCCCTGGCAACCAGTTTCAAAACCCAGATTTAGATAATATAGCAGCTTTGATTTTACCATCAGTATTCAAATGGAAGAAACCTAGTAAACAAAATATAACACAATACTAATCATTTAAGAATATTTACATTTTATTTTAGCTGAGTTCAAATTCTGGAAAATAAGGCTCCGCAGTTTTCAAGCAATAGAGAATCAACCTAAAATCCCACTGCCATTTTATAGGTGTTATAATGTTTAAATAATTATAATTTAACTCCTAAGAAAACCAGTCCATCTATAAACAGAAAAATATTTATGCTATACTTTATTTTTGGTTCAATAGCTCAGGTAGAGGGAAAGGGATTGTTAGCTAGACGAACATTCAGTTAATTAATATGCACCATGTAATTTCAACTGAAAAAGGGGGGGGAGGAAAGAAGGCAAATAACAACTTTTGCAGACTGCTCCTTTGTTTCCTCTCTAGGTCAATGTTTTTCAAACTTGGCAATTTTTAAAACGTGTGAACTTCAACTCCCAGAATTCCCTAGCTGGTATATTGGCTGGGGAATTGGGAGTTGGCTGGGAGTTGAAGTTAACATTTCTTAAAGTAGCCAAATTAGAAAAACACTGACCTCCAGTGTTACCCCCTTTTCTCCTGAGTATATTTTCTCAGGAAATTTATGGAAGGTGGGTGAGTGGAAAGGATTAAAAATGGAAGACAATGTGATCTAGATTCCTTGTAACATGAGATTGAGGAGACTGAACAATTAAAGTGTAGTCTAGATGTATACATTAAGCTTAGAATCGACAATATTCACCATTAATGAATATTTACAGCACAGTTGAGGCAGAATAGACCCAAAAAACTGTAATGAATGCCCTATGATAACTTCAACAAGTTTGAGAATCACAATGAACAACAATATGCATCCACATTAGTTAAATCCACTTTGCTGTACCAAAATAATAATAATAATAATAATAATAATAATAATAACAACAACAACAACAATAACAACAACAACTTTATTATCACTTTGAATGTACACCAATTGGCATACATCAAAATGAAATTTCATTGCATACAGCTCTCAAAGGGTCACCACTTCTGATATACACTCCTTGTTCGTGGCCAGCTCAAGTTTCAGATCGTCCATTTTAGTCTTTAGGGAGCGAATGATGGCAAACAGGACAGATGGAAACGGAGCTCCATGTGGATTAGCCCTCAAATTAGCTTGTATTCCTGCATGACAAACTCACCTCCTTTCTTTTTTCTGATCCTGTCTCTTCCACCTTTTCCTTAAAGAGGCCTTGCTTCTTTTTGCCCCTGGAGCATGCTGCCACCGCCACCAACTCCTCCAAAAGCCTCTCTCTCTTCCTCTGGGCCTGCCGACAGCCTCATCCAGTTCCTTCACTCTGTAAGCCCCGGGACCTCTCCTCCTCTGCCTCCTTTGGAAACAGCCCTGATTTGCAATAGAATCCATCACTGGACCAGCAGTCAGATCTTGCTGCTGGCAGAACAATTTCAAACAGCGCCAACGACTTTTAATGGTCTCACCAACAGCTAGAAACTCGCCATGCCAGCAAAGATTGTCAGTTGTATGTTACCTTAGTTCCACCACATTGCTCAAACACATCAAAACGTTCCTGATCATGTGGCCCATATCCCTTAATATCCCTCCCAAAACCTTTCACCTTCAAGAGCCAATGCAGCCGCAGCCGATCCAGGCGCCGCCATCTTAAGGAACACTTGTAGGAATATAGCTCTTTTTAAATGAGCTGGGCCATTTAGGAACCAGAAACATATAGTTTGCTCTTTAAATAGACATTTAAATGTATTCTAACATATACCACTGCCCTCCTAAATCCCTTGGATACGAATACAATAAAGATTGTGATATTTAGACAAAATTCTGTTCAACTCATCATTGCCATGTATCAACAAGTCATCTAAAACTACCTCAGGCTATTTCTGAAATGTGATTTAGTAAGCAACTGGCAGGTATTTGTCTCAAATAATAGGAACTATTCCAATTGATGCAGGGATTTTTTTTTCTTTTGAGAAACATTTCACTGTTATATAAAAACAAAAACAAAACAAAAGCTCAGCCTCTCTTAAAAAATGTGTATCTTCTTAACTCACCAAACAATAAAGACTGCTAGGTAAGTCTTTTGGTCTGAATTATGATGGCTCACACTGTAGCATTTTAACTCTGCTGGCATATGCTAAAAAAAAAACCCAAATCTGGAGAACTTTTGCTTTAAAAGTTCTTTAAAATCTTTTAAACTTTTAAATCTTTAAAAGTTCTATTGGAAGAAAACATATAATCTAATAGTAGTAGATATTTTTTCATAATATTCATAAAAGGAATTTTTAATCTAGACTCAAGAGATCTAGTATATGTTGGTAGCAATGGTGCCAATGGCCTGTATATCAAAATTTTACAGCCATGTTTGCTTTGATTTCCTTAAATAAAAATTCAGGGATCTCACAGGTTTGCAATGATATAAAATTGCATTTCAGCCCTAGGATTCAGTAGGACAATGTTCTAATTTCTGTTCAGAAATCAAAAACCACAATTTTGTGGATTTAATTAAAATAATGAAAGACTGTAACATTCATGTTTATAATTCCAGTTAATACAAAGGAAAAGCACAAGGACATAATATCTCCCTGGCTGCTTTCTATATCAGAACAGGAAAAATTTGGTTGGCTGGTACTTAATATTTGGGGACCTGCCAAGGACTGCACTGGAGAGAAATGGATGAAAGTTATGAATTACCAATATTCATTTGGGTAAAGCCAGTATTTTTCCCCGCCTTTTTCTTAATGTTTATGGAATTGGATTGTTGAATTAATCAAACTGCATCCATTACAGTGTTGGTGTATATTCTGCCTCTAACAGAAAGCTGTGCTATAATATTCACTGTTAGAGCAGCTCAATGTCCTGAATAAGATTATGAAACCATATCTGACTCAACAGTTCAGATCTCTATCAATGCAAGATTATTGATTGTGAGAACACACTGAAGAAATTTTTTCAGATTTCTACAAGTAGTTGCCTCATTCTTATTTTAAATATAAATGTGCACAGGTGAAGACAATATTTTATCTGAGATTTGTTTATAAAAATCAGATTCATTGCTTGTGCTATTAAATTGGGGTAACTTCTTACCAACCACATTCATAGATTCTCTCCAGGAGGATTGGTATCCAACTTGGTTCTTCAGGTCTTTCAACAAGGCACCCTTCCCTGCTATAATAATCTACCTTGCAGCTGGTCAACTTCTTTTTTCTTCCATCTTTTCCTAGATTATAGAATTATCTTTCGAGCTAGGTGTTTGCCTAATAAATACTAAGTAGGATAATTTGAGCCCAATCATCTGTACCTTAAATAGAAACTCTAGATTTATTTTCTCTGAATCAATTTGTATGTTTTCTTGACTAGTCATGGTATTTTCCTGGGTTTGCTCTAACAGCAAATTACAAAATGTTAATATTCTTTCTAGTCTGCTTCTTCAAAGTTGAGCTTTCAGATATAGACATATTTTGGCATCTAAATATCTTTTACAATGCCTTTATAACTGCTAATATCAATCATGTATTTTCTTTGGGGAAAAAAAGAATAAGAAATGATGCTTCTGCTATTTAACTAAAATAATCTTTTGCTTCCAGAATTTTCCTATGTTGTTCCTAGTGCCTTGGGTAAACGTGCTGGCATTATATATTCTTGGCATACACACCTATTGTGCTTCACCATGTGTTTCGAAGGAACACCCACAAAAGTTTTTAAATCTTAAATTTAAACCCCATCTTTTTTCCCTTTTTAGTCCAGAAAGAATGTCACCAAGTGGAATTCTCTTATTCTGCCTTATCCAGAAAACCTCTCTTTGGCTATAAATTCTGAACATTTTAACAAAGTGAGTGGATCCATGTAAGTTGCATTATAGCTGTGAGCTTGACTGAAATCCCTCAATTCCTAACCATTCAACTCATGAGTTGACTACAAAAACCTCACAAGGAGCAGCTGTCCAGAGTACCATAGGGCAGTCTCATGGTCTCTCTTAATCCAGAAAGACTGTGCCAGCAGAATTTACCAATCTTCACTGCAATACTATTCTGGTACCTTCTATTTTGCCATAAATCGTCACCTAGGGCCCTCGGAACTGAATCTCTAAAGCTGATATAGATTATTGTATGCCTAGTCAAAAGTATATGAAAGGCATGAAGCTGAAAGATTATTGCAGAATAATTACTTTACTTAAATATTTATGCTAATGAGAAAATGTAATTGATAATGAAAAATTAAAGACAAATAATAAGATCATGGAAATAGTTTGAAGTAAAAAAACAACAACAAAAACCAAGAGGGCAGGAAAAGACTGGAGAAAATCGGCTATAACTGAACTGAATTATTCAATAGACAAATTTTAATCAAAGAAGAGGAAGTAACAAGAACACTGGGTGAAAATGATTGTATAATGCAGAATTCTTCATTTTAAGAGAAACTATAGTAAAGCTCAATAAATCAAATCTGTGTTTTGGATTTTTTTTTAAAAAAATAAATTTTAATGAATTCAAAGCAATGATAAGTTGCAGAAGAAGCTAAAAAATAACAGTGTTCCTGAAAAAGAAAATTTTGAAAACACAATTACAAACAATTGTAAACAATTAGAAAAGAACTTAGTGACTAATAAAGGCTTACAGTCAATAATTGCTGATTTTCTGCTGAAATTATGGCTTTCCTAGTTCATATAATAAAATTAGCTTATCAAAAGCTGTGTCCTTGAATTTTTTCCTGCAAGCATTTGAGTTCAAGCACTCATCTGAATAAAGTCAGATAATACTAAAGATATCCAACTTTGAAGGTATGTATGATCTCCATCAGTTGGTCCACACAGATATTAACCAGTACAGATAACAAGCCAGAATTTTGTGGAACTGAATGGGAGTAGTGAAAAGATTGGTGAAAATGGGCTTGGGTTATAAGAAAATATTTCACCTCTAATACTTCCATTTGCAAGCTATCAGTTTCTGCAAAATCAAAGAGGCACTTTAAAAAAAGAACAGTTTTCACTGATTGATCCAAACTGCTTTAAAATTTTGGAATACAACTTCAGTTCACTGACCATTACCCTATTAAGACATCATACTTAAAAACAGTCATCTCACTGATATTTTGATGTAAACCAATGTTTTTCAACTTCAGTAATTTGAAGATGTGTGTACTTCAACTCCGAGAATTCAACAGCTAATAACTTGCAAGATTTTAATCAATTTGCTAAGATGTCCGGGGCTTCAAAGACAGGAAGACTACAGAAAATCAAAATTTAATATGGGACTTCACAACATCTATCTTCCAAAAATATACCATACTTTCAATATATCTTGAGGGCAATGCTCAAAAAATAAATGGAGTTTGGTAACTGCAGAGCAAGAAATTTAGCATCTGGGGGGGTTTAAGAAAATATCTGGCTTCTAAACATGCCTAATGCAAGAAAGATTTGAAGAAGGGGCGTTGTCTTACCTGAACGCCTTTTCTCAGCATGATGAATGGAGAATCCACGAATGGGTTAATCTAGCCCTCTAGCCCAAATAGACCAAATCAGTCAATTTGCCACGCCCGTCCATCCCAGTTTCGAATAGGGCAAAGCTAGTGACTGTATGACGTGTTGGCTCCCAGATCCCTGACACTGGACCTGGTTGTGGAAAAGGGATGGGGGTGGATTCTCCATTCATCATGCTGAGAAAAGGCGTTCAGGTAAGACAACGCCCCTTCTCCAGCATGAAGAATGGAGAATCCATGAATGGGACTTACCAAAGCCTCTAATCCCTATGGGCGGGAAGCAGACTGGGCCTGTGTCGCCGTCGCCGGCACTATCTGCTATAACATCCGCAAAAGCGAACTTATCGATCTTGTAATGCCGCACAAACGGGGAAGGCGAGGACCATGTCGTTGCCCTGCAAATGTCATCTATGGATGCTTGTGTAGCCCATGCAGCGGATGTAGCGGCACTGCAGATGGAGTGCGCTGTCAGATGACTTGGAACTGGCAAGGAGAATGTCTGATATGCCCCTGCAATACAGGCCTTGATCCACCTGCCAATGGTAGCTGAAGAGACCTTCTGATCCCTAGAGGCAGGTTGGAATGAAACAAAAAGGGCTTCCGACTTGCGAAAGGCAGCTGTCCGCTTGATGTAATAACGCAACTCCCTGCGGACGTCCAGAGTATGCCATTGCCATTCCAAGTCATGAGATGGGTTGGGACAAAAGTCCGGCAACATGATTTCTTGTGTCCTGTGAAACATGGTGTTAATTTTAGGAATGAAAGAAGGGTCCAGGCGCAGGACCACTCTGTCTTGGTGAAAGACGCATAAGTGCTCCCTAACCGAAAGAGCTGCCAGCTCCGAGATGCGTCTAGCCGAGGTAACCGCAACCAAGAAGGCCACGTTGAGAGACAAGGACCGTAGGTTGCAGGTTCTGATGGGCTCAAAGGGCAACTCGGTAATGGCCTGTAGGACCCGTGTTAACTCCCAAGTGGGATAACGATGAACCACGGGCGGCTTGCTGTTCGTGACCCCCTTGATAAAGGAGCGGACCCTCGGGTGGTGAGCTAATGGCGCCAAATTGTTGCAGGTGAACACCGTGGAAAGGGCCACCACCTGTCTGCGGATAGTGTTGTGCGTTATGCCCTTATCCACGCCCTCCAACAAATAGTCCAAGAGCCTCGGAATAGTCACCTCCAAGGGAGCCAAGCGGTTCCCTTCACACCAGTGGCAAAAAATTTTCCCCGTGGCGTCATAAATGTGGTTTGTCGCCGGCCTCCAGGAGGCTTGAATCATTGAAATCACTCTCGATGAATAGGAACCCCGTGTTAAGAACCAGAGTTCAGATGCCAAGCGGCTAATTGAAGCCACTATGGGTCTGGATGCTGTATGACTCCCTGTAAGAGAACTATCCAATTCGGAAGAATCCTCCACAGAGGAACTACGGAGACGCTCACGAGATCCGCAAACCATGGTCACCTCGGCAAGTACAGGGCAAGAAATATCACCTCTGCTCTTTCTTGTAGTATTTTCCTGATGACCGCCGAAATCAGAGGGAGAGGAGGAAAGGCGTACAGCAGTTTCCCTGGCCACGGGTTGCGAAGGGCATCCGTTCCCTCCGCCCCCGGAGAGGGGAACCGGGAGAAGAATCGTGGGAGCTGGGAGTTCGCCGGAGAGGCGAACAGGTCCAGAACCGGGTGACCGAACCTCTGCGAGATCTCCCTGAAGAGATCTGGATGCAGACGCCATTCTGAATGGTCTACCGTCGAGTGGCTCAGATAGTCCGCCTGTCGGTTTGCCTCCCCCAAAATGTGCTCGGCCTTCAGGGAGAGAAGATTCTGTTCTGCCCAGGATCCCAACAACTGAGCCTCTGCCATGAGGGACCGAGATCAAGTACTGCCCTGACGGTTCACATGGGCCTTTGTTGCCATATTGTCCGTAAGGACCAGCACATGGTGCCTTGTAACCTTGTTGCGGAAGTGGCGAAGGGCGAGATGTACAGCTCTGAGCTCCAACCAGTTGATGTTGTGCTTCAGGTCCAGCCGGGACCACCGGCCCTGAGCCAACTGAGATTGGAGATGCGCCCCCCAGCCGAACAGACTGGCGTCCATGGTCAGGGTTAGCCGGGCAGGTTCCTTGAGAAGGGACCCTTTGGCTAATGCTGGGGAGGTCCACCACTGAAGAGATCTGAGGGTTTGGGAAGGGACCCGTACCCTTTGGGTGGAAGAACTTGTGCCTAGTCTTTGGAATGGGAGCAAGGACCATTGGAGGTGCCTAGCATGTAGTCTGGCCCAAGGCACTATAGCAATGCAAGATATCATCTTTCCCAATAGTTGAGAGAGCATAGCCAGGGTCACTACACGGTCCCTGCGGACCTTGAGGACCATGGCTCGAATACTGACCTGATGCTCCTGGGACAGATAAACCTGACAACGGTCTGTGTCTATTATCGTGCCCAAATGTAAGAGGCGATTTGAAGGAATTAGTGGCTCTTTTGAAAGTTGACCGAGAATCCGTGGTCCTGAAGAGTCCCTATAGTTAAGGCCAAGTCCGCTTGGGCGGTCAGAGTGGAGGACTGAATTAGAATGTCGTCCAAGTAACATTGAATGCGGATTGGTACAGATTTGAGATGTGCGGTGAGTACCGCTAGGACCTTGGTGAAGACCCTGGGAGCCGATGAGAGGCCGAACGGTAGGGCCTTGTATTGATAGTGGTTGTTGGAATAGCTGAACCTGAAAAATTTTCGGTGATTCGGATGGATGGGAATGTGGAGGTACGCCTCCGTAAGATCTATTGATGTCGTGAAGTCTCCCCATCGGACGCTGGCCAGAATGGACTGAAGTGTTTGCATTTTGAACCTGCGATATGAGAGGTGGGAATTTAGGCGCTTGAGGTCGAGTATCGCCCTCCAACCCCCGGAGGCCTTCAGAACAACAAACATGATGGAGTAGAAGCCCTGTCCTAGTTGGCCTGTGGGCACTCTCTCTATGGCTCTTATGCTTAACAGGTGCTGAATGGCATCCTCCATGAGTCCCTTCTTTACGGGATTCCTTGACGGGGGACAGGCAATGAAACGCCGTGGAGGCCTCATCACGAACTCCAGAGACAGACCGTCTCTGATGGTGCTGAGCACCCAAGCGTCCGTGGTCATGGTCTCCCATTGATGGATGAAGTAAGCTAGTCTGCCGCCTATGGGAGAGGTCCTCCCCGAGTCACTTTGATCTATGGAAAGGACGGCCTCCCCTGCCTCGAAAGGGACGCTTGGTCTGAGCCTGTTGCCTGGATCTATCCCTATAGCCAGACTGGTTCAAAGAGCAGTCCGGTCCTGTCGGAAAGGGCCAGGAGATATGCCCCAGAACTGTATCTGGTCCCGACCGAAAGGAAGGACGGCGGCCATACGGGAAGAAGCGTCGGCCCGATCTCTTGGAGAGGTGATAAAGTACCTTCTCTTTTTCTCTGTTCTCCACTAAGTAGGAAGTAAGGGCCTCTCCGAAGAGACACACGCCCTGGTACGGGGCGGCAGCCACTTGCCATTTGTGTTTAGTATCTGCTCTCCAATTCCTGAGCCAAAATAACCGACGTGTGGCGACGTTGGAGGCTATGGCATGGGTCGAGAATCTGGCTGCTTGAAGAGACACGTCTGCCATATACTCCAAGGCCACCCGTAACTTGGTTACATCTTGATGGACTCTTACCTCCTCTGGGAAAATTCTAGTCTAGAGTTCACGGAGCCAGATCAGAGATATTCTGGCGAAGAATGAAATTGAGGTGGAGGCCCTTATTGCCCATGCCAAAGCCTGGTGTGTCCTGCGGGGGGAAACCTCGGATTTTTTGTCCTCGGCTTTCAATGCCTCCGCCATGTCCCCTGGCACCTTGGAATCTGAAAATAAGGGAGTTAGGGACTCGTCCAATCCAGGCACATCCAGCGCCTCATTCAGGGTCAGTACCGTGTCTATCAGTTTACGGTCAATACTGCCGAGGGTAGAAAAGGTGCCTGGTGATCCCCATTGTCCCTGTACAGACTTCAGGAACATGGGAGGGCAAGGGATCTGCTGGTGTTTGACGACCGGTTCAAAAAACAATGGGCTGGTGTCCTGACTAGGCACCTGATCAGGCACCGAGGACTGCTCAGGACTGATCTTACTGGTGGCACAGGCCTTGCGGAGCAGGGATGGAAAGAAAGTGGGATTGAACAAGCCTATAAGGGGGGAGCCTCCAAGGAAGGTTCATCATCGTCTGACCACTGACCTTCCACGTGGCCATACTCCACGTAATCTGAGATCTCGCTCCCACATGAGCATGGGGGCGAGTCTGAATGTGGGTAGTGATAATCACCGGATCGCGAGAGACCCGGAGAAACCTGGGAAGTTATCGGGAAAAGAGATGCCTGTGTGCACGCTGTGGACACCATAGCTTGTGCAACCGCCTGGGAGATCATGGCCTGAAGTTGGTTTGTAAAGGATGGTTGCTCTATGATTACTCTAAGACAGAGCAACAGTTTACAAATTTACAAAACCAACAAAAAAGAAAGAGGAATATGCAACATTAGTCTTTGTGACTTTAACATACTACATTATGTTTTAATAAGACAGCCCTATTGTTCTATTCTATTAAACTGAAAATTAGTTTAATAAAAGAAACTGTGGGATAAATATGCTGTCAATGCTACAAAGAAATTTGGCTGAAGCCATTTCCACTTTGTTTTCAGTTGCCACAGAATTGGAGGGGGGATGTGTATTTTTAAGTTTAGACAAAACAATAAATTGTCCTGTGGAAACCAAGATCATTGCTGCCTGAATTTTGGCGGGCTGAAACTTCCGTTAGAAAGCCCGCCAAAGTAGTTAATTGGGTAATGTGATTTATGACATATTATTGGGGTGGGAAGTTCAACTTTGCAACATTGTAACCTTTGGGAGGGAACTTCAGTCTTGGTTTCGCTTATGATCGTGCTGATACTATGTAGCCAATAAATATGTTCTTTAAGGAAACCTCTTGCCATGGAGTTCTCTTTTTACTGGTCTCATCTATCGGAACCATGACATATGCATTACAGATAATTCTTGTTTAGCAACTGCCTCAGAGAGGGACCATTCCCAGTTACTACAGTAATACAAAGTAACTTTGTCACCAAGTCTTCATTTATGATGTTACAACTGATGCTTGTAACTGAAAAATCCTAATCAGTTTTCGCTACACATAGTCTTTAATTACCATTTGTTCAATGACAGTTCACATTTATGATTGCCTCAGAAAAATGATTTATAGCCTGTCTTTGCAGCATCCTGCTGTGACATTATTATGATTTGTGACCTTTACAGGTAAATTACAGCAATCAGTGTAATTAGAGAAGGTAGATTCAATTGGGTCCAGTCATGTGATGACGCACTTTATAACCTCATAGACTTACAATGGACATTAGTCAAAGACTATCTGTAAAGGCCTTCTTCTGCCTCCTAAGCACCTTGAGGTTCGCAGCCATAAGCCTGTTAGGCAATCAGATAATTCTAGCATATTCCTTTAAATCTGTATTCCCATTGTATGCTTGTTTTCTCCCTTATAATCCTTTCATCTCCAATAAATATAAATACAAACATTAGTTCTCTTCCTGCTAATTATCACAGCATCAGAGTGAGCATTCTCAAGGGTGATGGAATGGGAGAAAAGTGTTATCAGATATTCTTCATATAGCCACCCAGTTTTGTTATGAGATTGGCAGCAAATAATTTTGATCAATCAATCAATCAATCAATCAATAAAATTATATGACACCCTTATCATAAAAGCTAAGTTATGATAATAACATCTTACTTGATACAATTTATTTCCCCAAAATAATGTAGGAAGTCAGCTCCGCCCCCGAGAAGGAAATACTTGGGGGGATATTAAAGAAGGCAAAATATTATATTTCCCCAAAGGAATAATGGAGAAAAAAAATCTTAAAAGGCTTTTCTGCCCAAGTTTCCCCAGGGAGAAACTGGACAGGCCAACTCTGTAGAAATGCAGATTTGATAATCCTATTCAGAAAGACTGGGCCACCTATTCATAAGCAAAATGCTTTCAGCCACTGCCCCAGAGAAGATTTGAACTGATGGGATTAGAAAAACAAATAATAATAATAATAATAATAATAATAATAATAATAATAATAATAATAATAATTATTATTATTATTATTATTATTATTATTATATGACCTTTAGAACATAATAGGATTAACCCACCATCATTAGAATACCAAAGGGCACACTGAACCTCAGGTCAAAGTTCATTGCACAGGAACAGGAACAACCTCAAACAGGAACAACTCCAAACACAAAATCTCCAAAATGTATAAAAATCCACCCATTCCCAGCTCCATTTTGTCAGCCACCCCAGAAACATGCTGTGTCACTGAAGTTTCTGGCAACTAAATAAACTGTACCTTCTTTCCTAAGCAGTCTCCATTTTGTTTATTCCTGGCTTGGACTGGACCCTGATGATGGTTTTTCCTTAAACAATAATATACTGAGATCTTTTACATAATATTTTAGCACTATAAACATGCCCAGCATTATTAATGTTAGATTTAGCTTGTGGAACTATTTTTATTTTTTCCCCAATAAATGCATAGAGGAAAGACCATTGCACAATAGTAAGGCCCTTTGAACTCATGTGTGCGCACGCTTGCACGCACGCATGCGCAGACACACAAATACAGACTTTTTGTCTCAGTATTTCCTAACTGAAATTAATGGCTCAGTAAATGGAAATGTGTGGGAAAAGCTAAAAACCTTAAAAAATCTTTAGATTCTATTTTGGCTGAATAATGTTTGTGTTCTTGATGAAATATACATATCCTTATTGCTATTTAAATGCAAAGCAAACTGTAGACGGGACCATTTTCATTCCCACCGCCTCTCCAATTTAAGAAGGATATGGATATGAATATTTATATAGTGAAATGCAACATTTAGAAAAAGTATGTGTTCTAATTCTAACAATATACCCAATATAATATATTTAGCCATTCTTAAAATACAATATAATACTCATAAAAATAATAGATAAGCTAAATTGTAAGCTGCCTAGACTAGGGGTCCCCAACCCCTGGTCCGTGGACCGGCACCGGTCTGTGCATGCCAGAAACTGGGCCACGCAAACAAGTGAAGCCCCATCCGCGGAGTGCAGAAATCACATGGAACCCATGCCCCCACCGGTCTTCAGAAAAAACTTTCTCCATGGAACCAGTTCCTGCTGCCCAAAAGGTTAGGCACCTCTGGTCTAGACTTTCCCACAAAGAGATAGGCGGCAAATAAATTTAACAACAAATAAATAAACTAGCAATTATAACATGATCTTTAGATAACATAAGGTTCTTGCATATAATATGTTGAAAGCAGAAGAAATCTGCTAAAGAATCTGAAAGAATACAATGAATTTTGTTAATATAAATGGTGATAATTTATCAAGATTATTAAGTGCAAACAGAAATGTATATTATTTCCACAGCAAGAAAGATAAAGCAGGAATGGTTAAATTAATTGTTTTATTCAAAGAGGAGAAGATATTTAATTATGTTTTTTATTTGTATAGCACTTCTGGATTTTGTGCTTGTAATAGAAAAATGAAACTTTGGTTTTGCCGATTAGATAGATTTTTTTGTTATAGAAATAGCTAGTGACATACTAATGTGTAAAAGTAAAAACCTTAGGCTGTAATATTGTTGTCGTGTACTGTGCTAAAAAGAGTTGGAAGTCAATGCTTTTTTCTTTCTTCCCTTGCATCTAATATTTTCTTTTCCCCTTTTTCTTTCCCTTAATTTTCTATTTTTATTTTTATTTTATACATTGATAACACAATAAAAGTCATGAGAAAGCAGAAGCAAGTCACCCAAGTCATTGCATCATAAATCACCGAATCACAAGAGATAACCCAAGTTGTCAGTGGAATTTTGTTGTATTTATTTTAAAAAGTTTAGCTAAATCCTATTGATATTTTGCAAGCAACGAAAAAAATCAGATAAAGATCTTCTGCAAGGTGAAACTAAGGTCATAGCACAGTTCAGAATGCAAACATAAATGTAAAGGAAAACTTGTTGGTTGAGATATTGTACATTGTACCATGTTCATCCATCAAGTTCAAGAGACAACAAAAGCTGCTACATAATTAAGCTGTTGGTTAATCAGAAGCAGGGAATTTTAGTCAGCTGCTATGTATTAACAACTTCTAAAAAGGAGACTATGAAAAGGACATTAATATGGATTAAAAATTAACCATGATTGCCAGAAAGCCTGATATGGCAATTCTGCCCACAGAAGCATTTGCTCAGCAGTATCTGCCAAAACGAGAAACAACACATGGTATTCATTCTGCTGCCCTTAACAGCATCAACAGATACAGAGGCAGAGACAAATATTCCAAAATGCCAACTTTTCTCAAATAAGGCTCCCAGAAGTGAAGCTGAGTCAGAGTCTAATAATATTCTGAATTAAATAGAACATTTTTCCTTTTTTATTCTTTTCCTATATTGTTTACAATTTTTCATCTCATTTCAATAGAACTGTTTCTGTAGTTTAAGCACCACATTGATATACAGCTTTGATTGTCAATGGAGTTTTATCTTGCTAATGATTGTGAATATTATTTCCTACAATTCACAGTAGTATGATTTTCCAAAACAAGTTTTTAAACAATGTAATTGAATCTATAGTAAGAACATGCAGACTTTAGATTCTCTCTGTATTTCTTTCTCTTGAATAGAATAGAATAGAATAGAATAGAATAGGAGCTGGAAGGGACCTTGGAGGTGTTCTAGTCTCCTGCTTGAGCAGGAGAACCTATACCATTTCAGACAAGTGACTATCTAGTCTTTTCTTAAAAATCTCCAGGGATGGGCTGCCCATTATTTCTGAAGGCAAGCTCTTCCACTGGTTAATTGTCCTCACTGTTAGGAAGTTTCACCTTAATTCCAGGTTGCTTCTCACTTTGGTCAGTTTCCAATCATTGTTTCTTGTCCTGTCCTCTGGTGCTTTGGAGAATAGTTTGATACCCTCTTCTTTGTGGCAGCCCCTCGAATACTGGAATACTGCTATCATGTCGCCTCTGTTTCTTCTTTTCTTTAGACTAGCCAAACTCAGGTCCTGCAGCGGTTCTTCATATGTTTTGGTCTCCAGGCCTTTGATCATTTTAGTTGCTCTTCTCTGAACTTTTTCCAAGGTCTCAACATCTTTTTTGTAGTATGGACACCAGAATTGGTTGCAGTATTCTAGGTGTGCTCTTTCTAGGGTTTTATAAAGCAGTACTAAAAATTCTAATACTAATATTGAGATTAACACCCAGAACTAGGCATAAGGATTTAGCTTTAGTATCAAAACTAACAAAAATTCACAAATACCTTCATATTCAGAATTCCTCCTGGTTTCCAACAAGTTGTCTTTATTTAGCCAAAAAGTTCAAGACAAAATAAACAGATTTTTGTTATCACTATAGCTAATTACTAGATGTTAGAAGCTTTTACTTACATACTATACTGCAAATCACCCAGATCTGCTACTGTATCCCATCAATGTTCTTATCCTGATCTAAAATTGCTCAGTGTTTAGAATGAGTTTTAATAGTTTATCCAAGATAAGAACTACAAAGGGTTACTGCTGCTGACAACAAGATTTAAGAGTGTGGACAACACCTCTGTGATCAATATAACAGAAAATCATAATAATATGTTTAATATTATATGGCATGGTACTCATGTAGTATTTATTTTTGTTGCTGTGAGATTCAAAAAAACAGAAACTTTAATAGAATAAAATACTTCTTTTAATGTATATATGTGAAATTATAGATTTCTACATATAAAAACAGAAATAAAAAGAACAAGAATCTCTACAGAACACAAGCATATTCGAAACATCTGCAAAAAGTCTCAGTATTTAAGCAATATATTAAAACTTGGCAACATATAATTATGTTGATTGCCTACAGTCTTTTAATCATGTCAATTGAGAGCCATTTCAAAGGCTTTGAGAGGTTTGTCTTCAGATTGCACAAATCATCCTATTTGCATAAGTGTAATGAATGTGTGGACTGCAAGTGGCATCTTCACTGCCACTAGTTATTTTATTTTATGATTATCCTTGGGTACATTGGACTCCTTTATCAATTATTTTGATAGAGTGTTTAAAATAGACACCTTCCATCTTCTTTCCAAAATATATTGATGGTTTTAGCTGCTTTTCATGCAATATTTTGTAAATATGATCCCATATTTTCCTCATGTCATATTGTGGGAAGAATCCAGAGAAATAAACATTTGGGGGAATATTAAAAAGGTAGAATATATTTCCCCAAAGAATAATAGAGAAGATCTTAAAAAAAAAAGACAGAAACCAACCCCAGTCCCTCTTTCCTAAGCAGAAACTAGGCAGAGGCCAGCTATTAGAAATGCAAATCCAATAATCCTTTCAGAAAGGTTGGAGCCTTCCAGCTAGAAACTGAAGAGATTAGGAAGACAAAGAAAGCTAAAATCTACCTACCCCACCCAAATTCTAAGGACAGGAAACATAATAGTATTAACCCACCAATACCAAAAGGACACACTCAAACTCAGATCAAAGTACATGACACAGGAAATATAAAGCCTCAAGCAGGAAGAACTCCAAATACAAAGCCCAAAGGAGGTATAAAATCCTGCTAACTGTGGTCAGCTTTCCAAGAGCCATCTTTCTGTCTGGCTCTCCTCTCCAATTAACTACAACCTTCTTTCTAAAGCAGTCTCCATTTTATTTATTCCCAGCTTGGACTGGACCCTGATGAAGATTTTTCTTTCAACAATACAGTCCCCCTTATTGAACTGTATTTGGTCCTGAATGTATTGTCAATGACTTCAAGCTATAATCCCAGTGCTTTATGATCCATGATGTCCCTTTCTCATATATACACAACATAACAATTCTGGGCCTGACATATTTATATTCAGTAGAATCTATTAGGCCTTGAAGCTAAAGCTTTCAATGCCTTCACTAAAACATATTCATCAGTAACCTTAAATAAAGCGTACAAAGATTTTTTTACCCATGGTAACCTGTTCACACATGTAATTCCCCAATGGTAAATGAGATATGAAGTGGTAGAATCAGAGATTTATGTATTGCTCTTTGCCTTTTCATTTTCAACAAAGCATATCAGTAACATTTTTATGTGCCCAAGATTTCTGCAAAACAAATCCAGATGAGCATATGGAATGCCATGAGTAGGCATGTTATTTCTTCATGTAATCTGAAGACAAACAAATAAACTACTGCTTCATTCTGCAGTCATCTGGTGCTTAACATTCCCACATTAAAAATCTCCTTCATACTACATGCCCATAGTAAATAATAACTTGTGCTGCTATAGGCATGCCTTGACTGGTAGCTATCATCTTTAAATATTTACCATTAAAACCTATCTAAACACTCAATTACCTCAGAAAAGCATTATATGTAGCTAAGAAGTATATCTAAAAATAATACGGTTAAGACTTAACTGATTAAACTGTAAACTGACTCAGATGTTATATGGCAGTTTATCAACCACCTATATTAAAAAACATTCTTGAATTAATTGAACTGAAATCAGTTATTCTGAAATATGTGAGAATGATTTAACTTCCAATTATCCTTGCTTCATTTGTGTGCCATTTATTTTATTTATTTCTATAGCCTGAACCTACTTTTTAGTTGTAATTAATAGTTTTACGGTGTAGAATTTTACCAAGATGTAATAGAAAAAGAAAAAAAAATCCCAAACTTTCTTCCAAAGTTGCAAATCTTGCATGTTTACAAATGCATTGTTGCTTTATAATTATTAATTGGTCTACTGCAAACAAGATCACACAAAATACTTTGTATGTTCTTATGAATAAAAAGCAACTGCTGGCTTGTGGCTTCTTAAGTAAAAGGTAAAAGATTTATACACTCTGAAGGGAAAACAAAGTATACTTTGCCTTGTGACATCTTACACAACGTTTTTAGACATTTATTACACAGGAGCTCATCTCTTTTCTCTGGAAAAGGCACTGCTGTATAATTGTGAATTTTGTTTTGCCTGTTTCCTAAACATCTATCAGAATTTAAGCACTGTAAAACTGACCTTAGAATTTGCTCATAAACTAGAGATAAGAATCAGCAGGATGACAGAAACCATATTTGTTTCAAATATAAGTGCAGATATAAGGATCACAGGTCTTCTGTTGTTAGCATCTGGTGATAAAAAATAGCATAAATTAGCAGATGTATATCTTAAAGATACTGTGTGCTAGAAAAGGTTCATACAAGCAGACCCATTTATATATGAATGGCTACCTATTGAAAGATTTTGTCAGCTTTGATGAATCTAAATTGCCTGCTATTTTACACCTGGCTCTTCTGCTTTAGAAATTAATGGGATGTAACAACATATTTATAAATACATATGTCCAATTACACAGTGCAAGAACTGCACTGAAATTTCACAGTTAAGAACCAAAGCAAAGTTTGGAATGTCTGTGCTTTTAGCTTCAGCTCTTTCTCTGAAGAGTGAAATTAAATGGCTTTCAAGAAGAGCCATTTTTAACTGGGATTTAGCTCCACATTAATTTGCTGAAGGAAAAATTACAGTCTTGATGGTATTATAATTACCACATTTATTAGATCATATTCATTCAACAGAGAGTAATCTTAGGCATGCATAAACAGATCCTCTTAACTTCAGTGCAAAATGGAAAACTACCATATGTAGAATTCCATTATTTGTGCCTCTAATCCATTGTTTCCCAATTTTAATAAGTTCCAGATTTTTGGACTTCAAATCCCAGGCTTTTTCATCCTATAAAGCCATTGCTGAGAATTCTGACAACTGAAATCCTGAATCTGGAAATCTATATACATCCATGATAATATTATGTTTCAAAGTTAACACAGCAGGGATAAAATAAAGAAAAATGAAAAAATCAAAATGACCTATGGAAATAAAATCAAGAGTTTGGATGAAAAAGATAATTACAAATATCTGGGCATCCTTCAGTCTGATAACATCAAGCACAAATATCTGGGCATCCTTCAGTCTGATAACATCAAGTATTCACTAACAAGGAGAAAGTTAGTGAATACATCAGAAGAGGGAATATCTTAAAATCTAAATTCAGTACCAAAATACCGTCAAAGAAATGAATACCTGGACAATTTCAGTTATTAGATATACAGTACAGTTAGAATAGTGGACTGGACTCAAGCTGAATATCTGAAGGGCAGCGAAGATGATGCTTTGGAAATAGTACACCAAGAACTGAATATCAAAGACAACAAATTGGCCAATAAGAAAAATAAAATGAAAAAAATAAAAAGAGACATGGCAATTACATAAAAAAAAATAGCTGGGAAATCAGATAACAATAAGACTTGTCAATGGCTAAGAGCAGGCAAATTAAAGAAAGAGACAGAAGGGCTAATTCTGGCATATGAAGCCAGCATTGAGAAGACAGCAATAGACAGCAAATCCCACCTCTGCAGCCGAAGAAACAATAGACCTACTTAGCTGCTGCAACAATATAACACAGATATACTACTTGGAGAGAGCAAAATGAAAAAGAAAGAACAAGAAAGAAACCACAAAATGTAAAGCCTGTAAATAGAGATAGAATAACTTGGCAAAAGAAAACAAAGGTAGCACCAATATTAATATATACTTTAGGTGTAATCTCAAAATATTTCAGCATCATAGATATTTAAAAATTATCATCAGTCAACTGCAAAAGACAGTTTTATTTGGAACAGCTTACATCCTGTGATGATACCTTTTTTCAAATTTTTATTAATTTTCAAATAAACAAATTCTAAATACAAATATGGTGTACATTAATTTAAAAAAACATATTGAATATAACCATATTTTCAGAGGTGCTCGGCAGCCCCCCCTGCATCCGCCCTCTCTTTCACCCTTCCTACCTACCTCCCTCCTCCTCTCCTCCCCTCCTACCTGCACCTCCTCCTCTCTTTCAACTACCCTACACATCTGTGATAACACCTTTAACATCATTGAACAACATCTATCTATTCCAAACTGTTAGGAAAGATTTGCTAGGTAGACAAAAATGACAAATTCAGTCTAAACAATTGTCTGATTATGCAATCAGCCATAATAAATCAAAAGCATGATAAATTAAAAAAAAAGTAACATAGCTAAAAATAATTTATATCAACATGAATTTTCTGTAATTGTAAAGCATTCTGGCTTTTATCATATCATACATTGTTTTACATATTGTCTTTTGATCTTTGTAAATTTATCTCCTCTTTCTTTTTGAACATGTAATCAAATCTATCCAAATCTATCCAATAATCCATCCAGTATTCCCTTTCATTTCAACCAATTCACCCTTCCTTCCTTCCTTCCTTCCTTCCTCCCTCCCTCCCTCCCTCCCTCCCTTCCTTCCTTCCTGGCAAAGAATGTTGTAGAAAGTGTCACTTCTATCAATGTTTTTAATAGATCTTGATCCACGGCTAAAAAGTATTTCTTCATGGAGATGTCCTGTTCCCAAGTCTTGGCTAGTCTGTTGAGATCCGGTTGTTGTTTGCTAAAATGTCTATTAATGTTAGCAAACCTGATCTTAATGATTCATTAGAATTTCTGATTCTTGGGCCTGGAGGAGAGGATCATTTATATCCTTGGCCTCCTCATCTTCCAGCATAGATCAATTCCTTTGTACTAGAGTATCATTTGTTGTCCATACATGATTGTTGATTCATGAAGGCACATTCTTTGGCTAGATTTACTCCAGTTTCCATCGGCTTTCTTATAATCATACAGTGAGGATCTAATGACCAGTAATAGGATGGCTTCAGGTCTTCATTTGGAGTACCTGAACCATTGTCTAAAGAAGAGTTAGATGAGAGTCTTGTTGGAGGAAAATAGATCTTGGCTTGGTTTTATAACCTCTTTGTAATTTTTTGTTTCTCCTACAATATACACCTAGAGAATATGGTGGCAAAATCAATACTAGGAACAACATACTCCAGAAATTATGTGGAACTAAATGAGGAGATTCAGCTGCCACTCTCAGGTCATCAGCACTAGGGTTTATCTACTCCACAGCAGAATATTGTGCCCCTGTATGGCTTAACAGCTGCCATACTAATAAGTTAGATGCCAGACTCAACAACACCATGAGGATTATAAGTAGATATACAGTATTAAAACCACATTGACTTGCTGGCTTTCTGTTCTGAGCCATATAGCACCACTAGCTTTAGGAAGGCAAGGTAAGAGAATACAGAAAAATTATGAAAAACTCACTCCTACCAGTGCATGCTGACCTTCCTCATTTATCAGCCAGAAAATCCAAGAAGCCTTCATTGGCACTTGCACAACATCTGCCCAACAACTTTAACATTCACCCCCAATGGAAAGCAAATGGGTTGCTGAACATCTAGACATAGGAAGACATATAAAGGACTCCACAAAAAAGGTGCCAGGCTTTGAATACCATGTCTGCAATGGACAACCCTGAATAGAATTCACATCTCACACAGCATCTGCCAGGACTCTGTATAAATGGAGCGAAGTATCCTCCCCTCAGTGTGACTGTGGGGGTCCCACAACAACTGTAGATCACATTGTGACTGGCTGTAAGCTGATGACTTATACCAGATCAGTATCTGGGTTTTTTTAAACATAAACGATACTACGCCTCAATGGTTAGATGACCTAGACAATGGTATTTGAATATAGATCTTTTTAATACTTATATTTTATTGTGATTTACTAATCTAGGTGAAATGTTAATATATATTGCTAGTCTGTATATGATATGCCATATGCTAAATACATAAATAAATATCCCTCCTACTCATTATGTTCTCAAATGTTCTTCCATCTTCCTGCAATAAGCACTCTCAACTAAAAATATTTTTTTAAGATAAAATGCTTGTAATTCCACCTTTAGTTTACATTCTTTATTATTGACATGCCTGCATGTCTGCAGTCAAACTGCAGCTGATATTGACACTGTATGCTTCAATCAAAATTCAATTTAAAAATTACTACCCAACATTTATTAATAAATTTCAAAATTATAAAATGAAGATCACATATATGTAACCTCCTGAAGTCCATTCTGTCAGATTAAACTATCTCAAAGTACTTCTTTAGTACTGGTCACACAATTTGATAGTCAGTGCACTTAGCAATAATCATTCAAGCCTATTTCTCCTTTTACTACATATACTTCTTAAATAACTTATTGCAACTTATCTTTTTCCTAACATTATCAAGCTCTCATTTCCATATAATAAAATGGGCAGAAGCATGCTCTTAGAAATAGCTGTGTTTGTTTATTTTGATAAATATTAATTTATCACAATAAGCACAAATTATCTATATCTTTTCTTCCAGAATTTTCATATCTCTCTATTTTTATCTTTAGTAAATATTATACTGATATACATATTCATCTACTTACTCTAGATCCTTGCCACATATGAATATCTTGCAATTGTTATCTTTATTTCTTTCTGTTTAACACAGGTACCTTGGGTTTTGTATATTCAACCCTAGCCCTAACCTTTCAATTTGTACAAGGAAAAAATATCATCAATCTTTCAACTAACTGATGTCCACTGACTAACTGACTCATGTCCACTACCCATTCCAAAAGTACAAGCATTCATATCCTAACATGTCTGCAGCTAGCCATTTACACCATACTACATGTATGACTTCCTTGGATGATAACAGTTTTTACTATTTGCTTCAATTTATGTATAGTAATACATTACTATAATTCCCATACACATCTCTAAAACAGTCTCCATACTTTTGTTTCCACTCAAATTATTTAATGTATTCCTCTCAAATTACTTCATATATTTTTAATTTTATTTGCTTCATTATTTTATTATCTTTATTTTTAATTTCATTTGCTAAACTAGGTAGTTCTAGTATTCCTTGTATTCATGTATTCCCAGCTGCTGTTGTTAACTGAATTCCATAGTCATTAGATGAAGCAATTTCCTCCAGCTTCCCACAACCAAATTCAGTAAGGGAGCTGGCAGGAAACTGTCAAGTCTCAGGCCTGCAGATAGTTAAATAGCTGGTGCCAAGTGAGGGAACGAGTGAAGGGGTGCGTGCAGTGGTGAGGTTCAAAAAGGTGAACAACCGGTACTCTGTGTGGATGCTGCTTCCAGAAGTCCATTCTGGGCCTGGGCAACAAAATTAGCTACCAGTTCTGCTGAAGTGGTGCAAACCAGCTGAATCCCACCACTGGATGTGTGGCACTGGGATAGGGGTGAAAAAGGTGCATGAGAGACACAATACAATGTGGCGAGGGTACATGAGGATGTGCAAGAGGCACCACATAGGTCTCTTAATGGGCCTCACTCTAAACTTTTAGGGTGATTTTTGTTTGGATGACAATATATGACAATAATGCAACCCTGTATCTCTTGAAAATATGAGAGAGAGAGATCTTGGGAGATGATGGGATTCGGTTAACTGTTGCAACCAGGACTATTGGGATTGCCCTTGCTAAGCATTGTGGTCATGTTTTATGATTGCATGGAAATGTTGGTATCAATTGCCATAATAAATCAAGGATTACCTGCAATAAATTGTATTTTTATTTTTGATTCAGATTTTGCAGCAGATACAAACTAGTATCTCCTCACACAATTGGAAACAAGCAGGAAACCACCACTGTAAATTGTGTTTGTTGGAATGTTATACAGGTAGTGCTCAATGTATAACCACAATTAGGACTGGAACTTCTGTCACTAAGTAATGCGGTTGTTAAGGAGTCATGCCCAATTTTATGCTTTTTTTGCCATAGTTATTGTTAAGCGAAACACCACTGTTGTTAAAAGAATAATCCAGTCACTAAGCGAATCCCACTTTTCCCCTTTAACTTTGCTTGTTGGAAGCTCTCTAGGAAGGTTGCAAATGTTGATCACGTGACTCTGTTGTAAATACATGCCAGTTTGAAAAGTGCCAACATTTAATTACATGACCACAGGGACACTACAACAGTTGTAAATGTGAGGATCAGTAGTAATTTTTTTCAGCACTGTTATTAACTTCAGTCATTAAACAAAATGATTGTAGGTCAAGTAATATTTTCTGCCAAGACATACAATAGCCTCCCTTCTGAGTGCTGAAGGTTAAATGAATTAGCAAGGGTCTATAATCATTGGCTACCTTCTACAACTAAGTTATAAAAAAGTTAGTTGACGGAGCATTCTTGCCAAATTCCATCCTCAAGCTTTTTCATTGGAATTGTGGCTAGATGAAAGTGAGATGGTGAAATCTTATTTTCATCTATTTCTTGAGGAATAGATTTGACTGGCTGGAATAACTAATAATTTCATTCTAAATAAGTTGTGAATAACTTTGACAGTGGCATCACTATACTTATAGTCTTTCCTAGAAGGTGGTGGTAGGCCGTGGGTGACATACACTTTTTCATTCTATTTGTTTTCCTCTTTCTAATCAAATAACACCAATTTGGGTGATTATCTGATCTAATAAGATCAGAAATACGACATAATGAAATAAAGCAGTCTTTGTAATAAAAAAAATAAAATCATTTCTCCCAGCTTTGCTGCTATTTAATTTTCTGAAAAAGTAACTTTTATCTGACAGAAGTGGAGGGTGATAAAATTAGGGGAAACATTAATGTTTAACCAACCAGATATGCTCCCAGAGTGAATAAAACACCTGTTTACTTGATAAGAGTAGGCCCAACACAGGCTGCATACAAGTCGGGGTAGACTTATTGTGATACAGAGCACAAGCTAAGGAAGGACAGAGAAAGAGGGCAAGTTGTGACTGTAGAGAGGGCAAGGAAAGAAGGCACAGTATGTGTGCATGTAGAGTACAAAATACAAGAAGACCAGGGAAGAGGGTACAAGGAAGCTGAGGGAAGAGGGCATTGGGGCACATGCTTATGAATGAGTGAAGGAAGTCTAGAGGTTGGGAGTCTTACACAAGCAACTTGCAGTCTTCCCAGCTCGCTTCCCCATTGATTTTATTTTAATTTGGAAACCTGCCAGTGAAAGTTGCAAATGATTATCATCTGACCATGGGATGCTACAACTGGTCATAAGTATGAGCTGTTTGTCAATTGCTTGAATTTTGTTCACATGATCATTGGGGCACTGCAAAAGGTCAAAACTTTGAGGACCAACTGTAAGTCTCTTCATTCAAAGTAATTTCAAATGGTGGCTGAACAAATGGTCATAATATGAAAACTACCTGTAATGCAGGAAACTCTAAGCTTTCTGAAGAAATAAAAGCCTATCAGTTGAGGTACTAAGCAAATAAGCTTTTTTATTGAATCAGAGGACTCACATCTCTGTTCTGGTGGGTGTAGAAAAAATAGAGCAATTAAATCAAAGTCTGCCACCTGCTGAGTTATTATTGATGTCAATCAGAACTAGCTGAATCAGCACAAGTAGGAAATTAAAGAGAAATTTCCTAACAGTGAGAACAATTAATTAGTGTGGCTTGCCTCCAGAAGTTATGGGTGTTCCATCACTGGAGGCTTTTAAGAAGAGACTGGACAGCCAGTTGTCTGGAATGATATAGGGTCTCCTGTTTGAGCAGGGGATTGGACTAGAAAAACTCCAAGGTCCCTTCCAACTTTGTTATTTGGTTATTCTGTTCAAATAAATAAACGATAATATAAAAAACAAAAGTAATTGTTTTTGGTCAAGTATATATAAATTCATTCTACAAATTTTCTCCATAAAAATTAACCTTTTATAAATACAATTCTTCAGCCCATATTAGTTATAAAACATAAGATGCTTTGTTTAAATGGTCAGCCTACCTCTTCATTATATTTATTTAAGAAAGAATATGATGTATCTGAGATTTTAAGAATGTTGCCAAATGCTCCTTATAAGCATATTCCAAAATATTTGTTTTGGAATATGTCCCAGGCACAGAAATTAAACTGTATTAGTTGCATTTCATAAAAATTAATTAAATATAGTTAGTATGATTGGTGCCCATGTACATCATCATCATCATCATAATTCTTCATCTAATACAAACAGCATGTCAGCTGCAATTTTGATAAGGACTCTTGGAACTGCACTCACAATTCCTGGGACCATATGTGGAACCTAGGATATCACAATGTGGATTATGTGTGGTTATAATAAGATGAGTAAAGCTGTCTGATGATTCACCTAGAGAAGTTTATATTACCAAAAGAAAGAAAATGAACAAAGATGTCATTTAAAAGTACAGAATAAAATATATTTATGCTCATGACCTTGTGCACATGTAATTTTTAATAACGCTATGACATCAATATATAACATGTTTCATAGTTTCTCGCAATATTTTCTCATTTGCAGCTATTGCCATGACACAAATACGCCTACAGCCTATTGTGTACCATTTCCACGTGACATTTTATTCCTAGTTTGAATATGTGACAGGGTTAAGTTGTTCATGGTAAAGTTGTATTCATATTAAGTTAGTACTTTTCTTTTATTATAATATTGATCAAGGACAAACTCAAGATGTTTGGAATCTGTTTTCACTCATTTCCTTGAAGAGAAATCAAATTACTAAGTACAAAAGAAATTGACCCAGACTAAATGTCGGCAAACGGACAATAAATTGTATGGCAGTATAATATTTTGTTAACTCAAGGTTAAATGGAAAACATTTTAACTCAGTAATGGAGAAAAGTTCAGAATCTGCCCGCAAGATACTTCTTAAATTAATTTAGAGCCTAGTGCTCTCTACATGTGATTTTTATTTCTAAAGTTCAAACAGAGGGCTACTGTCTGTAAAGTAGGTAATGTGAATGATACAAGTAAGCCCGAGAAGTAAAGCAATCTTGAGCAATCAAATTATAATTTAATTCAGCCACACACAAAAGTGTTTTATTTGCTTCCATATTCTATGCTCAGGTCTTATTAACAAAAACCAGCATTCCTTGTTCTTTACTAACAAATGCTTCAAATTAATGCAGCAATTAAATTCTATATGTACTAAAGATAATATCATTTTTTTCTGAGGTTAATAGTTCCTACCAGGGAGCCTATAACTTTAAGGCTTTTGTCTAGTCACAGTTATCCTATTTAAGCAATGCAATTCCAAAACCCCACAACTAGTCCTGGTACTGCCATAGAGATAGAGCAACTTGATAGGAGTGTTGTGATGGAAGAGAAAGAGGCACATGTTTCTTCCCTCTTACTTTGCAGATCCACATAGGCATCTCCTTCTCACATGCCAATCACAGCCCCTATTCTATCCTTGCCCTTCCCCCAAAAGAAGGATCCTATCAGGTGATTTCTGTAGTGATTTCCCCATTGCCTTTAATGTGTATTCTTTTCCAATCTCTTCTTTCCACTTCCAGGCAGAGATCAAATCCACAACATGTATTAATTGTAAAGCTAATAATTGGCCACAAAGTTATTTTTTCAGGACCACTGCAACTTTGAAGGTCGCTGGAAGAGTTGTTGGTAAGTGAGGACTTCCTGTACCATTTTTGATTCACATGACTTTTCTACCCCTACATAAGATTGAGATACCCAAAGTCTCCCTGTTTTGTTATGTGGTCATATTATAGAGAAGTTTTTAGGGAAAAAACATTCAAAGCTGTTTAGGTAATAGAAGCATTTAGTGAAAAGTAGCATAATCCAGACTGACATTTCCCTATTTCTATTATGGGAGCCACAAATCTAAAATATTTTTCCCATGCTGCACTGTTTTCCTCTCACAGTTTGAGTCTGGCATGATTGTTTTTTTAATCATAAGACAACTAAATGTATCCTAACACTATTTAAAATAGAGAAAACAGCATATATATATAAAAAAGGAAATCACTTGATATTTCTGGAATCTGCTTGTCAAAAAACTACAGTTCAGAAGGGGCGTTGTCTTACCTGAACGCCGTTTCTCAGCACGGAGATGGATAATCCACGATAGGGTTAACTTAATCCTCCTGCCCAATCAGATCAAGTCAGCCAAACTTGCCACGCCTGTCCTGGGCCTATCTTCCCCCAGTTTTTGACGAGGACGCAGCACTAGCTGACAGCATGACGTATTGGCTCACAGACTAACCCATAGGCCTAAGGACCTACTTGGGTGGGGGTGGATTATCCATCTCCGTGCTGAGAAACGGCGTTCAGGTAAGACAACGCCCCTTCTACAGCACTGGAGATGGATAATCCACGATAGGGACATACCAAAGTTCATTGTCCTTACGGGAGGGAAGCGTGCAAGTTTGGAACTGGGTCGTGAGGCACCACTTGTTGAAGAACCCTTCTTCCAAAGGATGCCTCCGCAGAAGCGTACCTGTCCAATTTATAATGGCGGATAAATGGAGACGGGGAAGACCACGTAGCCGCTCTACATACCTCCTCGATGGAGGCTTGCATGGCCCAAGCCGCCGAGGTGGCCGCACTGCGCGTCGAGTGGGCCGTGACCCTATGCGGTACAGGCCAGGAATTGGCCTGATACGCTCCCGCAATGCAAGCTCTTATCCAACGGCCAATCGTAGAAGCCGAGACCTTCCGGCCTCGGGAGGCCGGGTGGAAGGAAATGAATAGAGCCTCGGAATTACGAAAGGTGGCCGTTCCTTTGATGTAATAACGAAGGGCCCGGCGAACATCCAGGGAATGCCACTGCCGTTCCAGAGGATGGGATGGATTCGGGCAGAAATCAGGAAGCACGATCTCCTGGGCCCTATGGAAAAGGGAGTTGACTTTGGGCACTAAGGTGGGGTCTAAGCGAAGGACGACCCGATCCCGGTGGAATACACACAGGTCTTCCCTGACCGAGAGAGCCGCCAACTCAGAGATCCGCCGGGCAGAAGTAACCGCTACTAAGAAGGCGACTTTGATGGTCAAGGACCTCATGTCGCACGAACTAAGGGGCTCGAAAGGGGCCCTAGTAAGCGCTTGAAGAACCCTCGGTAATTCCCACGAGGGGTACCTGTGTACCACGGGGGGTTTAATATTAGTGGCACCCTTGAGGAAGGAACGGATCAGAGGATGCTGACCCAAGGAGGCAGTATCACCGCAAGAAAGTACGGTCG
>NW_015386429.1:464511-478106 GCF_001527695.2 Protobothrops mucrosquamatus
CAAGGAAGGAGAGAGGGATTGGAGAGCAAACAGAATCCTCTGTTTGCTAAGATCCCTGGGTCAGAGCAGTCCTCCGAAGGAGCGTTGAGCCCAACGCTGCTCAGGGGACTGTGGAAGAAGGACCTATATTTGTTTAAATTTAATATTTTATGGATAATCCACGAAAGGTTTGCTACCTGCCTGTGAGCCAGTCTGCAACATCTGCTCTGGGCCAGATCAAGTCTAAAACTGGGGGAAGATAGGCCCAGGACAGGCGTGGCAAGTTTGGCTGACTTGATCTGATTGGGCAGGAGGATTAAGTTAACCCTATCGTGGATTATCCATCTCCAGTGCTGTAGAACTGAATGTCCTCCCTCCCTCCCTCTGCCAAGGATTTCCTTGCCCCAAAACTCTGACTTGAATGAAACAGGTCAAATTAATTCCAGATGAAAATATTGTAGGAGAAGTATGTTAGTTTATGATAGCTCAAAATCTGAAAATCTTTCAAATTAACAAACTTTATTCCAGTAAAAAAGGTTTTGTGAACTACACCTCACTTCAACAGATGCATAGAGTGGATAAATTAAAGTAGGATTTAAATTGAGATTGGATAGGAGAAAAGGGAAGAGAAACTGGATTTGTATATGCAAGTTACTCATGGTACAGATAACAAGGACAGTATCTTATTAACTATTATAATATGTTAAAAAAGCATTTGGTTTGTTGAGACTTTTTGAAATAGCCTATTTTTTTTAACATTTTCCTCAATGGTTTTTCAATTATATTGGATCAATCAATATAATTATTGTTCCAGACCAGCATAATGGAGTATCATGGAAGATATTGCTATTAGCTATTACTTTCCCCTGTTTTGAATCCTAAATGTCAAACTTGTATCTATTACTTATTTTGCACCTTTTAATGAAATCGGGTCCTTCTGGTTTTTAGGTGAAAGAAGTGATTCTTGTCAGGATGAAATAGGAAAAATAGCAATCTCTGTTAAATTAAAATTCTTCAACCTAGTACTCTCTAGGAGTGTTGGATTTCAATTTCTGCGCTGAGCCAGAAAAGGAGAAATTTTGTTGTTGTTGTTGTTGTTAATTGTGAAGTCATGTCTGACCCATCGCGACCCCATGGACAACATTCCTCCAGGTCTTCCTGTCCTCTACCATCTTCTGGAGTCCATTTAAGTTCACGCCTACTGCTTCAGTGACTCCATCCAGCCACCTCATTCTCTGTCGTCCCCTTCTTCTATTGCCCTCAATCTTTCCCAGCATTAGGCCCTTCTCCAGTGAGTCCTTCCTTCTCATTAGGTGGCCAAAGTATTTGAGTTTCAACTTCAGGACCTGGCCTTCTAAAGAGCAGTCGGGGTTGATCTCTTCTAGGACTGATCGGTTTGAACCCCTTGCAGTCCAAGGGACTCGCAGGAGTCTTCTCCAGCACCATAGTTCAAAGGCCTCAATTCTTTGTTGCTCAGCCTTTCTTATGGTCCAACTTTCATATCTATACATTGCAACTGGGAAAACCATGTCCTTGACTATACGCACTTTTGTTGGCAGGGTGATGTCTCTGCTTTTTAGTATGCTGTCTAGATTTGCCATAGCTTTCCTCCCCAGGAGCAAGCGTCTTTTAATTTCTTGGCTGCAGTCCCCATCTGAGGTGATCCTGGAGCCCAGGAAAATAAAATCTGTCACTATCTCCATTTCTTCCCCATTTTTTGCCAGGAATTGAGAAGGGCGGCTGCCATGATTTTGGTTTTCTTAATGTTGAGTTTCAAGTCAACTTTTGCACTCTCCTTCTTCACCCGCATCAAGAGGCTCTTTAGTTCCTCTTCACTTTCTGCCATTAGAGTGGTATCATCTGCATATCATAGGTTGTTGATATTTCTCCCGGCAATCTTAATTCCAACTTTTGATTCATCTAGCCCTGCCTTTCTCATGATGTGCTCTGCATATATGTTAAATAGGCAGGGCAACAGAATACAGCCTTGCCGGACTCCTTTCCCAATTTTGAACCAATCAGTGGTTCCGTGTCCAGTTCTCACTGTTGCTTCTTGACCCACAAGAGACAAATAAGATGGTCTGATACTCCCATCTCTTTAAGAACTTGCCACAATTTGTTGTGATCCACACAATCAAAGGCTTTAGCACAGTCAATGAAGCAGAAGTAGATGTTTTTCTGGAACTCCCTAGCTTTCTCCATGATCCAGCTTATGTTGGCAATTTGATCTCTAGTTCCTCTGCCTCTTCGAAATCCTGCATTCAATTGGGTGTATCTTTCTTTCTCCCTTGCCTTTCGCTTTCCTTCTTTTCTCAGCTATTTGCAAAGCTTCCTCAGACAATCATTTTGCTTTCTTGCATTTCTTTTTCTTTGGGATGGTTTTAGTTGTACAATGTTGCGAACCTCCATCCATAGTTCTTCAGGCACTCTGTCTATCAGATCTAATTCCTTAAATCTATTTGTCACCTCTACTGTATATTCCTCAGGAATATGATTTAGTTCATACCTGAGTGGCCTAGTTAAAATATCATGTAAAAATATTGTTTTTAAAAATATAAACCTTGGAAGGGAAGGTATTCTGAATCTTATAGAAAATTAACAGATATTCTAATCATATGGAAATATTAAAGCTTACTCATACTATTTTTGTCTTTGTTTCTAATTTTTAACCAATTATTTTAAGTCTCTAAAATGTTTGATTCTCATAATACAGATACAAAACTATAAAAGTGGGAGTCCTTCTTTTAATCCTGTGAACAAAACTATAAATCCTTTCCTGTTGTTTGCCAGGTTAAATAGGCCATTTAAATATCCACTCAGAAACATTGAATTTTTTTTCTTAGTGTGGTTGGGGAGAGAAAAATAGAAAAAGGCCCATGAAAGTCCTCATCCTATAAAATATTGTAGATAACTAGGTATAATTAGTCTAGTACCTGAAGTAGTTTATTGTACCGCATTTTCCGGTGTATAAGACGACTGGGCGTATAAGACGACCCCCGACTTTTGAGAAGATTTTCAGGGTTTAGAAAGTCGTCTTATACGCTGGAAAATACGGTATGTTATTCAAACCACAACTTAAGAATGATTCATAAGGCCTGTTCTGTTACATCACTGTAGTGTTTTCTGGATTTTGTTGTTGCTTCTACTTTCTTTTCCTCTTTCCCAAATTTATTATTATTTATACCTGTATTTTGTACATCACTTTGAGATGATATAGGAAGCAATACTTAAGATTCATCATTTTTGTGCCTTTCAGTCATTAGTAAGATAAATAACAACAAAAACAAAGATCTGCAAACCCAGTCATAGACTGTGTCATGGCAGTCACGGCAGGCAGGTGCCACTAGAAAGTTGCATTAGGACAGAGGAAGGGAGGCTGATCTTGTGAAACTGTTTTTTTCCTATTCCTTCTCAAAAATCACCCGGAAAAAAAATCCCTTTTAACATTATTGGAAAGGTCCTCCACCCAATTTGACTGTAGGAGGGGGAGCCGTTGCTACCATCCTTCCTCGGTTGACCCCTCTCCTGAAAATGGTTTTCCTCTTCCAAGTGGGCATCCCATTCTATCAACTGAGGCGAGGTTCACCAGAAGGCAAGTTTGAAGCTCAGAGGAAAATGCCGATTCCTTTTCTCCCTCGCTTTCCTCTCTGGCGACTCTCCTCTGCGGTGGAAGAAGGGACCCAGGTAGGCCGCGCTGTTGCTGCGGTTTCTATACCTGCCCTGTCCTGCCCTGCCCCGCCACGTTGTAAGTCAAGAATTCGGAGGCGCGAGCAGGCCAGCAGCCGCTTCCACGATTAGTTCGGGTAAGGCGGCCGCGGCTGGGCGGTCCTTCTCTGCCTAACTTTTATTGCTGCCCTAGGGCTCGCGGGGAGAGCCAGAGGGAGGGCGCTTCTCTCCGCGGTATCCGGCGAAGTTAGCTGGAGGGGAGGGACGCCCTAGGAGAGGAGCAGCGTCACTTTATCGCTTGTTCGTGCTGTATTAACGCCCCAGAAGTACTTCCTTTAGCAGTCCCGGTGGAGTCTCTCGTGGTGCATTTAAGACGAGTCTTCGTGGGTTGCGATTGCATTTGCCAATGCAGTGAACCGAGGAGAGTGGCGCGCTCTCAATTGGAACCCCACGAGCTTAAGACAACAATTTCAAAGTACCGTATTTTCCGGCGTATAAGACGACTGGGCGTATAAGACGACCCCTGACTTTTGAGATTTTCAGAGTTTAGAAAGTCGTCTTATACGCCGGAAAATACGGTACTTCAATCACTATAAAATTCTGATCTACAAAGCGATATTTGTTGTGTTAACAAAGAATAATATCTAGATGCTCCATTATAATCTACAAGGGACAACATTGTGGCTTGCTCCCCCCACCTACAAGTCATTTGCTAATTATTTGCACACCACCATTCTGATTTCCCAGATATTTCAAATAGACTCAAAAATTTGCAAAGTTTGATTGAACCAGTATATTTTATAGGCATGGGTTTATTTAATTTCCCTTATGATACAGGCATTATTACTCATGTAAAGATTAATGTTTGTACTATGAGGTTGTAACAATGCAATTGGAGACACTGGGGGAGGCTGGACAAACAGTGCAGGAGAGAACACACATTAACAATCAAGTGACAGCAGAAAAGGTACCTGACTCCTATCTCATAAACAGGAACTGAAACCAGCCATGTAGAAACATCAAAACATAAAAAAATGAATTTTAGGTCATTAAAAAAAGAATCCAAAATTCTGCCTTAATTAATTCACTATGGTGAGGATTGAAATCAGTTTCTAAGATTCTGCATTTACACCAGCCTTAGATACCTTCTTAGTTCCTTGATCTTGCCCAGCTGCATGAGGGCTTGACATAGAACAATAGGGCAAAATTAGGGACTAAAACTATATTTAGTCCTAGAAATATAAGATAAAGTTCAATTAATTTCATTTAATGCATCTAATTCAAAATATTCATAAGACTGATTCTCCTACAATTATTTAAATAATAATTATAGAACTGTATCTGAACTACTATATATTCTTGGACAAAATAAAAAGTTGGGTTTCCTTTCAAATGTTTAAATGATTTGTTTAAAATATACTTATCCCTGAACAAATGGTGAGTCATGAATCCTTTAATAGTGAAAAATAAAACAATCTTCAATTAAATGAAAGTATAACAGTTTAATTTTCCATTCTTTGTCTTATTTTCCCTCCTTCTTTATATTAAATACAGCAATAATCCAGTTCTTCTGGTCATTCAAGGTTGGCTGGGTCCAGCAAAGTTTCAGCAGATCCTTCAAGCTATTGAAGCTTCTGGAAAGAATAGTTCATTGGATGAACTGTATTCTGATCAAATAAAATAAAGACAGGCAGCTGGGTACCGCAGTTACCCAGAAAAGAAGAATCAGAATATCTTGCTTTTGTGTGGGAGGAGTTGTGATTTTTAACAGTTATTTAAACCAAACTGATAGCTTACTTCACTTCTTTTGTTGTTGTTTATAAAAAACCATCCAGGGTTTTTATAAACCATCCAAGGTTTCTGTTTTGGGACCATGGTATACAATCTTGCCCACTCTGCAAGACTGTAAAAATTAAGAATGGCTTTTGCCATATTATTCCAATTCAGTTTTTGCATTTTATGATTGATTGTGACCATCAAGTCAATGTTAATTCTCAGTTACTTGGATAGATTTTTCTCCATGACAATCTATTTCTAAATTGGTCCTTCAGGTGTCATAATGGTGTACCTACTGCCACTGTGATTAGGTCCATCTCTCTTGCTGCTAGAGCTCATCTTTCCTTTCCTTCCATCTTATCCAACATTTCAGTCTTTCCAGGGAGATAGGTCTTCATATAATGCATCTAATTTTTCAATGAAAATTCTGAAGTGATTTGCTTAATGATCCATTTGTATATTTTCTTTGTTATCCCTGGTATTCCCAGTTTTTTCCAATGCTAAATTTCAAAAGTGTCAATACTCTTTTCAGCTAGTTTCTTTGAAGTTCAATTTTTGTTTCCACAGCATGGAAACTATTTCCTGGATGATTCTGATCTTTGCAAATATACATATCTAGGAATCTGAATATTGTTTTCTTCAAAGCTACTCTAACCAAGTGCTAGTCTGCAGCATGTTTCTTGACTGCTTGTTCCTGTAGTCAATCCTAAAAGACAGAACCTATTTACTACCTCAGTATCTTCATCTGTGTTTGTAGTTGTCATTATCAGTTCTTCATATTTAATTATATTCCCATTTTTTTATTGTGCTCCATGATTTATATTACAAAAGTTTTCAAATCCTTTACATTTTCACCTATCTAACTTTTATCATAAGCATAGCACAGGTTACTGATGTTTCTTTTTCCAATTTTAAAATCGTGCTTATCTTTTTCCAATCCAGCGTCATTTAATATTTATTTGGTATATATGTTAAATAAATGAAGGAAGAAAGTACAACATTGTTTTACTCTTTTGCCAACTTGGAGCCTGTGTGCTTTGCTATGATCTGTGTATATTGTGGCTTTCAGACTTGTATACAGGTTTCCCATGTGGACAATGCAATGTTTTGGGATTCTGATTCTTTTAAAGGCATTCCATAGTTTGAGATGATCAAACAATTGAAGGTCTTTCTGTGATCAATAAAGCACATATTGATTTCTTTTTGGTATATTTTGGCTTTCTCAATTTTACAGAATGCAACAGTAATAATGTGTTCAAAACTTCCTGATTGGTTGTAGAATTCTACTTCAAATATTAAAATAATAATACTTTCATAATTTTCTCCCCCATTTATTGAGCTACAATATTCCAAATTCCTGCAATGAGCTGTAAAATGGCCTTAACTTGTAGCCTATGTTCAATCGTCTTTAGTATCATGATTCTTATAAAATATTCTTTTTAGGAATATCTTTAGGAAAAAGGAGGAAGAAATGGAAGTGTTCAAAAGATCTTGTAGCTCACTGATTCACATCAACATTTTGTGGCTTGGCTTTTGTAAGTTGTAAGCTTGAAGCACATACTGGGCTCCATATTCTACCTTATTCTCTTCCTTTGATAAGGCATCTACTATGTGACTTATGACATTTAAGATATCTTCTTAATATTACTTCATCGTAGCAAATATAAGGCCAAAATAATAAAAAATCTTAAATAAAATTTTATTAGAGGACTTACATTACAGCATCATAAAAGCTTATTGACCATCAAATGTCAACAACTATGCTACCATCCCCTAGTCTAACAGGCTAGAACAAGAACAATTTATTTAATTTAATGGGCAACTATGTGATCACTAAAGTGGCATCATAAAAGCATCTGTTTTATCTGCAATTCAATTATGCTTACATAAAATAAAATTGGAAGAGTGCTGGTCTACTGATCCTACCAACTATTACTTTAAAAAATAATAGAACTCAAAGAGAATTATTTTGCTAACATAACCTTATGAAAAGTAATTATGATGTAAACAATGCATATGTTTTGAAATAAATTATATAACTACACACATGATGCAAATACTATATTTCAGGTTAAATTGTCCAGGTTACATGAAAAACAACAGACCTTGTTAACATTATTCAAAATGTTGTCCATCAGTTACAAACAATGAGATTGTGTGTTCTAATCCTACCTTAGACATGAAGGATGATATTAGGCCTGTCATTGTGTCAGCTCTAGAAAAGAGGCAATGGTAAACAACTTCCTAAATCTGCCAAGAAAACTTCAGGAACTTGTCCAGGCAATCAATAATTGACTGGAAGGCACACATTAGATCCGCATGTTCAGTTACAGATGGCCAACCTGCAGCTCTCTAGGTAGTGTCAAATGAAAACTGTGAGTCCTGGTGCTGGCTGTATATAAGCATCTCCCCACTCATGACCTAAAAATCCTTCCTACTAAAGTTGAGAGACACCTGAGTGTGGCCTCCCTTATTCCCCTAAGGCAACATATGCTTCTTACTTTACTGCACTGTCTCTGTGCTCAGGGGCTGAAAACTTCCGGTCAAAAGCCAAGCAGGATTTTCAAACCAACTGGAGAAATACAGGCTGCACTGGGGTTCTCAATGCCTCTCCCTCCCCCCCAGCACTTCACATTCCTTACCTTACTGCACTGTTTCTCCACTCAGGAACTAAAATTCCTGCTTGGATAGTTCCCTCTCATCTCTGAGGTGTGGTTGAAAGACCTCCCTGCTGAAGGATTTCAACTCCATGCCTATTGCTGGCACTAAGCTGAAATTCTTTGTGGACGAGAATGCGACATTTTGCAGTGGTTAAAAGTTATTTACTGGGCAGAAATCATCCTATCCAAGGACATCAAATCATCATTAAATGAATGGTCATCAGTTGAAGATTACCTGTATTAGTAAATAAATTAATTAGTTATTTACTGTATCAATAAATAAGTAATAAACTACCTGTATTAGTAAATGATCTAGTTTTATTTCTCAATAAAACTTTTGCCAGATCTAAAGCCTACTTTCACATAATTGTAATGTGCTATAAAATATCAAATAACTATGTTAGAAAAGGTACATTTATTCTGGAGGCAGCTTGAATTATGAACATGTTATTGCCAAGATGTATAGATTTTTATTGGAAATGAATATACAAGATGAATACGTTAAAGACTTTATGACTAAATGGATAAATGTTTTTGGATATAATATATAAAATGAGTTGCATTATCTGAACCTCTTGCAGTTGGTTTTCATGCCCAGATATGAGACCGAAACAGCATTGGTCATGCATTTGGATGTCCTCTTATAGGAGTTGCATAGAACCTTCTATCCTGGCTATTCTTAACCTCTTGGCTGCCTTTAATACCATCAATCAAGGTATCCTGGGAACTGGAGGTGGGGAGCATAGTTTTGTGCTGGGTCACCTCCTTGTTCCATTGCTGATACCAATTGGGGCCTTCCAGAATGTTGAGATCTGGCTCTCCCAACTGGCACTGGGATCTACAGTTGACATGCCACCCTTTAGCTTAATTGATGACTTATAACTTTTGGATCCAAAACTTTTGGATGTTGAGACTCTAGAAAGAGTACAGAGAAGAGCAACAAAGATGATCAGGGGGCTGGAGGTTAAAACATATAAGGAACGGTTGCTGGAATTGTGTATTTCTAGTCTAATGAAGAGAACAACAAGGGTGACATGATAGCAGTGTTCCAATATCTCAGGGGCTGCCACAAAGAAGAGGAAGTCAAGCTATTTTCCAAAGCACCTGAGGGCAGAACAAGAAGCAACGGATGGAAACTAACCAAAGAGAGGAGGAACCTAGAACTAAAGAGAAATTACCTGACAGTTAGAACAATTAATCAGTGGAACAACCTGCCTCCAGAAGCTGTGAATGCTCCAACACTGGAAGTTTTAAAGAAGAGACTAGACAGCCATTTGTCTGAAATGGTATAATGTTTCCTGCCTAAGCAGGGGGTTGGATTAGATGACCTCCAAGATCCCTTTCAACTTTATTACTATTATTATTATTATTATTATTATTATTATTATTATTATTATTATTACCGATATTATTATTATTATTATTATTATTATTATTATATCATATTTGTAGACTCAATACAGAATATATAATTATAAATCTATGCTTGCTATGAAGTATTTAACAGAATGAATTTTTAGAATGTACTGTATACAAGTTTGAAACAATCTCTTTTAATTTCTCAATACATAGCACAACATGTTATCCATACAATGTTATTTTTGTATTACAATTCTTATCCTTGGCCATAATAACAACTAGAATCCTTAACTATTACCGCAACTGATATTTGCTGATAGTTTCTATTACTACGACTACTACTCAAAAAAGAATGTAAAATATTGTTTTCTTCTGTTCACTTTCCTTACCATCAATTTCAGATAATTCCTTCTAGAGAAGAAATAAGGAATGTATATAAAAATGCATGAGAAAAATGGAAAAGGATTTCAAAATATTTGACTTATCTGTTCTTTGATATACACAGATTCTAGATGGATGTATGCACTGCCCATAATCATCATCATCATCATCATCATCATCATCATCGTCATCATCATTATTAGATAGCCAGCACTCTTCAAAATATTGACTGCCTTTTAGGCCCCTATCTTTTAACCATAGAATATCTGCATTTAAACAACAAATTTAAAAAAAAAACTATCCTAGTGGTATTTACCATCTGTTTACATCTTCAAATTATTTTTTCTCAAACTGCTCTGCAAAAAAATATATGATAGGATCCCACCGATATCCAAATTAATACAGTGTGGATATAAAACAATCCTTGATGCAAAAATAAAGCAGCAGAGCCTCCCTGTGAAAAAAGTTCATACAGTATAGGCTAGATTCATAATATATGTAACATTTTACTTTAAAATCCATAGTGTCCTGATTCACATATTTACTCAGTGGTAAAATCATAATTTATTAATCACCATGGCTGAATACATACATTTTGTGAAGCCAAACAACATTCAGTAATGGCCTAATTCAGAATAATGGCCTAATTCAGAATTTGCTTTTTTTCCAATACTATGGTCTTCAATTTTTTCATGTACTCAGATAGTTACTCAAAAACTAGCTTGAATTAACAACTTTCACATATTTTTATGCAACTATTTATGATAGTGCCTGAAAAATAAAATAGTGCCTGAACAAGAAAAATAGTAGTAGTAGTAGTAGTAGTAGTAGTAGTAGTTTTATTATAATCACTACTACCAAGTAATAGTTTTATTACAATCACTAACCAATCACTTATATAATTTTTGTAAAAGAGCTGCAAGAACTCAAATTTTGACTTAAGTCATTTTCTAGAAAATGAAAAGTAAATTCAGATGAAAAAAAAATCTAAATACTGAAATCATAGAGTTTTAAGTGTTACTAAACCATTAAATTTGAATGTCTACGTGTCTTTGTTTATACACAAATTTTTGTAAATAGTGACCACTGAGATGTAACAGAAAGACATCAAAACATAAACAGCATAGAAGGGGCATTGTCTTACCTGAACGCCTTTTCTCAGCATGACGATGGAGAATCCACCAATGGGTTTTGCTTGTCTTCTGCCTGTAGACTAAGTCAGCCAATTTTGCTCCGCCTCTCTTCCTGGGACCTCCTTCCCCAGTTCTCGACTGAGGCAAAAGCTCTTGGCTATGTTTTCAATTGTTGGCTCAATCCTCTTCCCTGCACAGGACCTGACTGGCCCTAAGGGTGGGAGTGGATTCTCCATCATCATGCTGAGAAAAGGCGTTCAGGTAAGACAGCGCCCCTTCTCCAGCATGACGAGTGGAGAATCCACCAATGGGACACACCAAACCCTCACTGTCCCTGCGGATGGGAAGCAGTCTGGGCCTATGTCCCACTCTCTGATACTACGCACTGGAGCAGCCTCCTGACAAATGATGCCTCCGCAGATGCGAACTTATCTAACCTGTAGTGTCTTATAAAGGGAGAGGGTGACGCCCACGTTGCCGCCCTACATATTTCCTCAATTGGTGCCTGAGTCGCCCACGCTGCTGAAGTAGCAGCGCTGCGAGTGGAGTGTGCGGTGATGTTTCTGGGGATTACTAGCGACTGTTCCTGGTACGCCACTGCTATGCACTTCCTGATCCATCTACCGATTGTGGATGCTGTGACCTTTTGACCTTTTGTGTATGAGTGAAAGGAAACAAACAGGGCCTCCGATTTGCGGAAAGGTGCCGTTCGCTTAATGTATTACCTTAAGGCCCTGCGAACGTCCAGGGTGTGCCATTTGCGCTCCAATTCATGGGAAGGTTGAGGGCAAAAATCTGGTAGCACCACCTCCTGTGTTCTGTGAAACAGGGAATTAACTTTGGGAATGAAGGAGGAGTCCAAACATAGGACCACCCTGTCCGTGTGGAAGGTACAGAGATCCTCTCTAACTGACAGAGCTGCCAACTCTGAAATGCGCCTTGCTGAGGTGACGGCGACCAGAAATGCGACCTTAAGGGTCAAGAATTGTAAACTGCAGGTCCTGACAGGTTCAAATGGAGGTGAGGTAATGGCTTGTAGAACCTTAGACAGATCCCAGGAGGGGTATCTGTGGACCACGGGTGGCCTGCTGTTTATTGCACCCTTAACGAAAGAACGCACCGCGGGGGTTTTGGCAAGTTGTTCAGAGTTGCCATATATAAGAATAGTGGATAGGGTGGCCACCTGCCTACGAATTGTGTTGGGTGCCAAGCCCCTATCCAGGCCCTCCGCTAAGTAGTCTAGGAACCTTGGAATAGAAAAACTAAAGGGGTCTAGCTGCTGCCTTGTGCACCAGCTGTAATAGTTTTTCCACGTGGAGTCGTAAATTCTGTTTGTTGAGGGCCTTCTTGAGGCCTGGATTGTCCTAATGACTCTTTGTGAAAAATTCTCCCTTTCTAGGAGGCTCCATTCAAGTGCCAGGTGGTTAATTGGAGCCACTGTGGCTCTGGATGAAGTAGAGCCCCCTGATTGAGGGAGATTTGATCGTGCGGAATCCTCCATGGTGGGGATGTAGAAAGACTTACAAGGTCGGCAAACTATGGCCGTCTTGGTCAGTGCGGTGCAATGAGTATCACCTCCGCTTGTTCCTGCAATATCTTTCTGATGGTGGCTTGTATCAGAGGAAGTGGTGGGAAAGTGTATAGCAACCCCTCCAGCCAATGCCTCTGGAGGGCATCTGCTCTCTCCGCCCCCAGAGATGGGAAGCGAGAAAACAATCTTGGAAGCTGAGCATTCTTGGGGCTAGCAAATAGGTCCAGAACTAGGTGGCCGAATCGTACTGATGCTTCCCTGAAGAGAGCAGGGTGTAGGCTCCACTCTGAGTGGTCTATTGTTGCCCTGCTCAGACAGTCCACCTGGTAATTTGCCTCTCCTGATATGTGCTCTGCCCTGAGGGAGGCTAGGTTGTTTTTGGCCCAGGTTCCCAGCGATTTGGCCTCGTCCATGAGGGCCCTGGACCACATGCCCCTGTTGGTTGATGTGGGCTTTGGCTGCCACATTGTCCGTGAGCACTAGGATGTGTTGATCCGCCAGAGCATTGTGAAATTGACGGAGGGCCAGATGTATGGCTCTGAGCTCTAACCAGTTTATGTTGTGTTTTAGATCCTCCTTTGACCATTGGCCCTGTGCCAATTTGGATTGTAGATGTGCTCCCCAACCAAATAGGCTGGCGTCCATGGTCAGGGTGACTCGGACAGTCTCCTTGAATATGTGTCCCCTTGTCATCGCTGGGGACAACCACCACTTTAGCGAATTCAGGACTCCTGGTGGCACCCTTACCCTTCGGTTGGAGATGCCAGTTCCTTCTTTCTGAAATGGGAGTAGGAGCCACTGCAAGTCTCTGGAGTGTAGCCATGCCCACAGCACTATCGCTATGCATGATATCAACTTCCTTAGTAAGCTGGAGAGTGTGGCCAGTGTGGTGGTCCGCCTCCTTCAGATTAGCCTGGCCAGGGTTCGAATGCTGTTTCTGTGTTCCCGAGAGAGGTAGACCTCGCACCTTAGCGTGTCTATCACTGCTCCCAAATGAAGGAGACGGGTCGATGGGACCGTTTTGACTCTTCTGGAAGTTTATGGAGAACCCGTGGTCCTGTAGGACCCTTAGGGTCAGTGTTAGATCTTTTTTTTTTTTTTTTTTTTTTT
>NW_015386429.1:478528-510719 GCF_001527695.2 Protobothrops mucrosquamatus
TGTGCCTGCGTAAATTTCACATTTCTCACCCATATCAACTCCCAGGTATCCATAGATATTATTTCTCCTATATTTTGAGCCCATTTAATCATACAATCTTTAACTAGCTCAGTTTCTGAATCCAATTCTAGTAAAACATTATATATCCTTCTAATATGTCCTTTAGCATCATCCCTTACTTGTTTCAAAAAATTCCCATAGTGTTAGATCTGATTGTGCCGCCTGGACGGATAAGGACTGGATAAGGATGTCGTCCAGGTAGCGTTGGATGCGCACCGGAATTGCCCGCAGGTGTGCCGCGATGGTCGCCAGAACCTTTGTGAACACCCTGGGGGGCCGAAGATAGGCTGAAGGGAAGGGCTCTGTGTTGAAAATGCTGCCCTGCGATACAGAACCTTCGGTGTTTCGGTAGGATTGGGATGTGGAGGTAGGCCTCCGTCAGATCTATGGACGTCAGGAGGTTTCCCTTCCTGACGCTTGCTAATATTGACTGAAGAGTCTACATCTTGAACCTTCTGTAAGCTAGGTGGGAATTCAGTTTTTTAGATCTAGAATTGCTCTCCACCACCCCCCAAACTCTTTGGGACTAAAAACAATATGGAGTAGAACCCCTGCCCCTGTTGCCCTTTCTGCACTAGCTCTATCGCCTAGATGTCCAGTAGATGCAGGATGGCTTCTCTGAAGAGCCTCCTTTTGGTTGGATTCCTTGGCAACAGGCAAGGAATGAAACGGTTCGGGGGTTTGGAGATGAATTCTAGTGAGAGGCCGAATCTGACGGTGTTTAGGACCCAAAGATCTGTGGTGGTGCCCTGCCATTTGTGTGCGAAAAGATCCAGCCTGCCACCAATGGGAGGACCCTCCCAGCCATCACTTGGATTTGCGAAAGAGGCAACCCCCCGCTCCACGAAAAGGCCGCTTTGACTGGAATTGTTGTCTAAATCTGTCTCTGCTGCCTGCTCTATCGCCCTGTCGGTCTGATCTGGGCTTATAGGGACGGGGAAAGGAGCTTTGCTCTGGGCCTGCCTCAAATCGAAAGGACGGTCTGCGAGGGTAGGAAGAGACTCTCCTCTCCGTTCTTTTTGACTGGTGGGCCAACACCTTGCGTTTATCCTTGTTTTCTATCAGATAAGGATTAAAGGCCTCACCAAAAAGCATGCCGCCAACTGCCACTTCGCCTTAATGTCGGCCCGCCACTGTTTGAGCCACAGTAATCTGCGTGCAGCCGTGTTGTACGCTATTGCCCTTGCAGAATAGTTTGCTGCGTACAAGGATGAGTCTGCCATGAATTCCGCTGCCGCCACTAACCTCCTTAAGTCCTGGTGGGTTCTCTCCTCCCGTGTGGAGGTCCTCGCCTGGAGTTGACGGAGCCAGACTAGTGCAATCCTAGCAAAGAAGGAGGTAGAAATAGCTGCCTTGATTGCCCCCGCTGAGGCTTGGTGTTTCCTGCAGAGGGTGAGGTCCGCCTTCCTATCCTCTGACTTCAGGGCCTCCGCTGGGTCTCCGGTTACCGTGGATGGGGAGAAAAGCGCAGCTAGAGGCTCGTCTAACTTCGGGACCTCCGATAGGCCAGGATCTATGTTGAACAGCTTCTTGTCTGTTCCCCCCATTGGGAGAAAAGATCCCAGTGCCCCCATATTATTCTGAATTGAATCAAAAAAGAGAGGGGGACAGGGAATAAATTGTTGTGTGTAGGTGGGTTGGGAAAACACCTCATTGTTTTTGACCTGACTAGTTGAAGGTCCCTCTTGCGGGATCAAAGGTCTCTCAATCTTGTGAAGGAGGGACTTGAATAGGGGGGGTTAAATAGATCCATGAACGGTGGAGGGTCTGGGGATATGTCATCATCCTCTGACAGCACCTGATCTGTCTGTTCATAGTCCTCAGCAGGAGACTTCCTGCCTCCTGGAAGATCGAGAAGGAGAGATTGATTCCAAGGCTTCCTCTTGAGAGAGGAGGGAGCGACCTCTTGAAGTCATGGACCCGGCCCTGGAACAATGATGTCTTGAAGAGACCATGGCCTGAACGATGGCCTGAGATATCAGAGATTGTAAGTGTTCCGATGACAATGCTCCATGGTTACCTGTCATCGTCCCCGGGCCTTCAGGCCCTTCACTAAGAGGGGATTTGATTGCCTGTACTGCATCAGCCTCTGTTTCCAGAGATTCCTGACCAGGCTTCCTTGGGCCAAATATTTCCTCCTCTTTGTAATTAGGTGGAACTAGGCCGTCCTCTGCTGTGGTTTGTCTCTTTTTGGCCCTAGAAAACTGTTTTTCCAGGTCCTGGTGTCTGCGCTTGGCCTCCTTATCCGCTGCCTTGGAAGGCCTTTTGCCAGAAAAGACTTTGACCTTGATTCTGCCTGCCGCCTCCTGGCTAGATGATCTTGGCCTCTTGTGCCCAGGAGGGCTGGTGGGAGATTCCTGTGGTGATTGGGTGGCGTTTGTGTCTGCCATTGGCAGAAAAGATATCCAGCTCAAACACTGGGAGAAATCTCAAATAAGAGGCCTTGTGCAGGTTTAGTTCAGGAAAACAATTGAGCAATTTGACAGGTTTGTGACTGTCTTTCCTTTGAAGAGGTATTCAAATGATTGATTTTTTTTAATTTAATTTTTTTAAAATTTGGCTAGGAAGAATGAAGGAGATGCTGATTCCGGTTTCCCTGAGAAGAGGGAGAGCGGTTCGACTGCTGCCCTCCCCTCCCTGCTCTGCAAACACGTGGAGTAAAAATGGCGGTCGAAGTCCTCCGATCGCTCTCCGCGTCCCAGCTGATGATAGGGAAGGCTGGCAGAGCTCAGTTAGCGCCCGCCTATTGGCTGGGCTCCCAAAAGAACTGTGTGGTGAGTTTAAATACTCCGCCGGCCGGTGGAGCTTCAGAAAGGAAACCGCGGGAATCCTCAGCTCTCTGCGGCTCAGCTGATCTCCGGGGGAAGCCCTATGAGCCGTCTCACTCTCCGCGGCTCAGCTGGCTTCGGGTAAGACTACGGAGGTCCTATCAGCTCTCCGCAGCTCAAAAAACTTTTGGAAAAGCTGTGGTGATCTAACAGCCCCCACGGATCAACTGGCTTAGGGAAAAAAACTGAGTGGCTGAAAAAACAACCAAAAGGACTCTGCTGCTCCTCTGAGAAGGGACTAAAAGATCTTCAAGAGGGGGAAGAGGTGCTGGGGGATATAGGGAAAATGAAGCCCCCCCCGCCCTAGAGCTCGCTCGGAGATCAAACAAAAATGGTGCCCCAGCTCTTTGTTCTGTCCGACGATCGGCTGTTCTAAGAGCCTTGGGGTAGCACTGCGATCACCCGGCTAAGGAAAGGAGCGAACAGCCGTTCGTCCTTGCTCCCTCCCCCTCCCTTCGAACTAATTCAATCCACTGAGAGAAAAGAGAAAAAATACGACCTGATTTAGGAAATTGTTTCTGGAGCCAGAAATATCAGTCTGAACAGGCTGAGACTAAGTCGAGAACTGGGGAAGGAGGTCCCAGGAAGAGAGGCGGAGCAAAATTGGCTGACTTAGTCTACAGGCAGAAGACAAGCAAAACCCATTGGTGGATTCTCCAGTCGTCATGCTGGAGAAAATGATGTGCATTTATATAGGATCCTAAATTTAAGAGTGTGTTTTTAGACATAAAGCAATAGTACCTGAAAAAAATTGTGTAACTGGTGATGTTAACTGTTCAGTCCAACAGTTAAAAAAACCCCAAAGAAAGGAAATCATTCTTAGAACAGGTGGAGTTCCTGTTAGCAAGTGGACTTTGAGGACAGAGCATAAATTGCTGTAGAAAGGATTATCAATGGAATATGTCTGCTAGAGTAAGAAGGTCCTCCAGGTCACAGAGATAGGTTTACACAGCAAATAATAGACTATATTTCACAAATGCAAGAAAAGCATTGAAACAGTGCAATTTCTTTTATGATTAAGGTGAGTTGATGACATCTTTCATATTGAATAAATTTTGCTAATATTTGTGTATTAACTGGGCTTTGCATAAACTATTTATCATTTTCTTTAAGGCTATTATAGAAACAATATATGACACAAGGAAGACTTGTTTTACTGCCATTAAGTAATATTTGCATCCCAGATCCTATGAAATTACTTTTGGCTTTTTAAAATAATACCCACCTCCCATCTATTCCCAGTAATTAAATCACACAGTAACATGTTTTAAATTGCATAATCACAGGGCACTCTGTGATTTCTTATCTTGGTACAGGCTTCATTCATCACTGTTAGTAGCATAATTAGCATGTGATGTTGCAATGTTTTCAGCATGGGATATGTTAGTTATATTACCACATGACTCTTCACTGCATTACCAAAGTAATTACCAACAATGAAGATCAAGTAAGAAATGGCAGCTACTGCAAAGACATAAAACTAGTTGTCACTGCTAAAACCAGAACCATCCATATTACATTTCAAAAGATATTTAAGGAGTATTGGATAGTTATACAAAAGATGGATCTTGAAAGGAAACAATCAAATATAATATAAAACTACTGATTAATTATATAGAAACTCATAATATAGAAGCTGAAAACTATTTCAGAAGCCAACATACAAATGTTTATACTGGACATTCATTAGCTAATAATATGTAATTATGACTAGTTTCATCTCTTGCTTTTATCTTTATTCTTTTTAATACTCTAATAATTTCTATCACAATCCAAAGTCCAAGTTTAACTAAAACTGGTTAAATTAAAATAATTAACTTTATAGTTCTATCTTTGCTCAATAAACATTACAAAAAGAATGAAACTTCTTGAATTAATAAAATATGTTATTCTACATAAAAATGTTCAACGCTGCTTTATATTTTAGACATATTCCACTATTTATAGACATATTCCACAATTTCACAAGATTATATGGTCACACCAGCACAAAATTTGAAGAGTAATTTTTATTATTCAATATTATAAAATTGTAGCAGAAGTGCAATTACAGACAAGTGATGTTATACTAATTATTCTGTGAATACTTAAATGTCATTCATAAGTCAGTACATGTTCTACTTGTAAGAGATTTTTGAAAAACAAAAATACATAATTTAAATTGAATTCACTATACTTAAATGTCATATAAAGATATCCATTGTGTAGACCTTGTAATATCTTTTTGACTGTTATTTTCAAAAATGCTGAAAATTTGCCCATTATAAATGTTTCTGATGGGTTTTTTCAACTACTGTTCTTTAAATGTATTGGGACTACAACTCCCAGAATTCATAGTTAACACACCTGTACAGGTGTTCCTTGTTTAATAACCACTCATTCAGTACTGTTTGCACTTGTGATAGTGTCAGCACCTGACAGTTACAGAGTCACAATCTGCAACTTCATTTGCTGGCTTCCTTCAAACGAAGTCAAAGGGAAAGATAGAGGGAGGTCAAAAATGGTGACTACATGATGATGTCCTTGCTTAACATCCCAGTATTTCAGTTAAATAGCAAGCAGCAAATGCCAGAATTGCTGTAGCTAAGCAACATACTCACATTATGTCAATTTACAATCATATTGCTTTGTGACAGAAATTCCAGTCCCAATTGCTCTCACTACATGATATTCTTAGTTTTGACGCAATTGAGTTGTGGTATGAATCTGGATGTTGTATTTTTATGCATAATTTTGTACAGGTGGTCCTTGACTTACGACTACAATTGAGACCAAACTTTATTTTGCTAAGTGAGACATTTGTTGAGTTTGGCCCCTTTTTATAGCCTTTCTTGACACAGTTGTTCAGTGAATCATTGCAGTTGTTAAATTAATAACATGGTTGCAAAATGAATCTGGCTTCCTCATTGACTTTGCTTGTCAGAAGGTTACATAAGATGATCTCATGACCATGGGACACGGCAACTATTATAAATATGAACCAGCTGTCAAGCATCTGAATTTTTATCATGTGACATGGGGTTGCTGCAATGGTCATAAGTGTGAAAATGCTCGTAAGTCACTTTTTTCAGTGTTGTAACTTTCAATGATCACTAAAAGAACTGTTGTAAGTTGAGGACTAGCTGCATTACCAAAATTCCAGGAAAAAAGTGAAGGGATCCTTGGTGGAAAAATGTCCTTCAGAAGCCTTTTACTCCTCTCTAATAAGAACAAATATTATTATTCATTTACAATAGTAACAAAAGTAAAACTCAGACCTGTCTATATAATAATTCTGCTCATAAGATAAAACACTTGTTAAGTGCTGGAGACTACCTATGAGAAAACATTCTACTCTTTTATATGAACAAGCCAACCAACAAGTAGCTACCCCAACAGCAGTGATGGGGCAGCAACTTCCAATGAACCTAAAGCAGAGGCATATCCAAGATCAGGGATTTTTTTCGTCAAAATAGTGAAAACATAATCATGTTGTTGCAGCATGAGTTTTTTCCCTTTTATACATGTGTATGGTGTCAGAATGATAAATGGGGGGGAGCTTTGATTGTGATGGCATAATGCTATTTTTTTGGCATTTGACACACTCATACACAAATACTCTCTCCCTCTCCCTCTCTCTCTCTCTCTCTCTCACACACACACACACAGGACAAGTGTGGCCTAAAGCAGCAGGTTAGCTTAAAGATCAAAAGGCAGACCACATGGCACATTACAGCAGAGGAAATAACTGGTAAAGTAGTTTAGGAAGCAATAACAATATACCAATTACTGCAGCCTCAGGATTTTCTACAGATGTAAGGATTTTGATTATTCATTCATTTATTTTTTTAAAAAAGTGTTAACAAATGACTAAAGAATTTTCAGATAAGTGAAAAAGAGCTAAAACAAAGAAATAAAAATATCCAATTTTTAAAAAAGGGAAAAAATAACGTGGTTATTTTTATAACCATATTTTTAAATTATATATTAGAGGAGAGGAGAGCACTATTCTTCAATATAATAAACATCTGATAGCTATAATCTACAAAATCAACAATCTACATTTGTATACATTATTATATATAGTGGTTCAGAAATATGAAATATAAATGAATAAAAGAAAATAAAAATATAAAAGACAGCCTATGCAGTTTGTCTTCTTCCCAAACATGCATATATGTTTGCTACCCATTCTGCTCTTTGCTGGATATATTCATTCTATTAATGCTCTCCCTTAATGGGCCCTCACTGTGTCAGTATTTGGAGTTGATACATTTGCACAACTCTGATTGCACTTCTGCTGAAGCATGATTTTTATAGTGATAACCATTATTTGACCAGTGAGTATTTCTAATCATACACTTTTTTGGTATCATTTCTTGCTCCACATACCACGTGATGATAAAGGCAACTTTGATTTGATAATGAACACTTTGGATATTGTGGATTGTATTCTCTATACCGGCATTTCTATAGTGCCTTGAGTGAACAATCATACTATGTTGGTCCTTGGGATGGCAATAAACTTAATCCCATGAAATTAATGGTGAGGCTGGACTGTCATAGTAAACATATTTTTGTAATTTCTTTGCTGGGTTTTGACTAATGACTGCCAACATATCCCATTCTCCCCTACCCAATAATATTTTAATTGTATTTATACATTAAAAATGAGTTTCAGGCATTATAGAGCTATGGTATTTATTTCCCAATGTTATTTCTTGAAAAATAAAGCCCATCAACTCAAATTATCTGGTATAGTATTATGACTCCATAGCACTGAATGTATAACCATATTTTATATGGGAGTTAAAATAAGCAGTGAGGCACTGAAGATTGTGGTAATAACCAATAGCAATAGCACTTAGACTTATATACCGCTTCATAGTGCTTTACAGCCCTCTCTAAGCAATTTACAGAGTCAGCATATTGCCTCCCCCCTCAACAATCTGGTTCCTCATTTTACCAACCTCTGAAGGATGGAAGACTGAGTCAACCTTGATCCGGTGAAAATCAAACTGCTGAACTGAAGGGAGCCGACAGTCAGTAGAAGTAGCCTGCAGTACTGCATTCTAATCACGGAGCCACCACAGCTCATAATGATTAATTTTGAATAATAATTAATTATTATTCAAAGACAATCAAAATAATGTTTTTTTAAACCACATTGAAGGTCTTCTTTTCCAAAACAGTCCTCTAATAACATCACAATATTGACAGAAACTGTATTTCAGGTAGTATTGCCTATACTCTTTCATACTGCTGTCTTCAAGTTTATCCATATTAGAAGATGGAACAGGCTTGGCATGACTACCAGTCAGACTAGCAGTTTATAATGTTCATCTCACCTGTGCCCCCCCATCCTCCAAGTTGTGTACATTGGGGTTTGAGATACTTTGATTGTTATTTATGAGCCTACCCTTGACTCTCTCTTTCAAAATTAGGCAAGAGTTAAATAGGAACAAAGTTAAAGATTTTTAAATACTGATAGCAGGTAGCTCTTATAGGGTCAAATGGAATTTGCCTCTTGAAGATAAAATAGCCTAATGATTTACATTATCTTTCCCTGTTCCCTATTTTGGCATACTATAACAAGTATTCACATAATAATATTACATTTTAGTATACCCTCAATTTCCAAGTTCTTTATTTGATCCATATGCTAGTACCTAAGTGATGGATATATCTCTATACTCAATGAACCCCAAGCAATGAACCCCAAGCACACAAGGAAGCAAAAAAAAATCTTATTAATCTTAAGTGTGTTGAAGTGACTATATTCTTAAGTGTGTTGAAGTGACTATATTCCTCCTGAGCTAATTAAGCCCAATTCAAATTGGTGGCCCGTGAATTGGCCTTATTATTTTCATACATTAATCATAAATTCCAGAAGATTTTTTTTATTGAAAGCAACTTTTGATAATATCTCAAGAGTAAGACTTTGGGACATTCTGAACAGAAGCTCTATAGACAAAAAAAAATCCTTGTTCCTAATTAATAAATTATATGATAAATCCTGCCTTAGAATAAGAAGACATCATATTTTAATGAGGAACAAAAATCAATCATGATAAATCTAGTTTTAGTTTTTCCAAGAGAAAACAAAAGCACAAGTGGATAACTTATTCCTGTGAACTAGAACAGGCCAAATGTTTTAAATACTTGGGCATAATATTTCAGACCTCCAGAATATTAACAGCCCAGGTAAATTATTCCACTTCTACTGCCCAGAAGAGCACACAAGCAATAACTAAATTTTATAAGGAACAGAGGGCAAATTACATTCCAGCAGCCATCTAATTGCTTATGGCTAAAAGTTTCCTAACCATTACAGAGATACAACTTGATCCGTATACAAAGGTCTTACAAAACCATTCAACTGAATTTCCTTAGGACTTTGTTCAACACCCCAAAATGCAGCCCCAATGCAGTCTTCAGGCTTGAAGTGAACATGTTAAATTTTAGTCAGGCCTAGACTAGGGCATTGTATCTGTGTATAGAACATTGCAGTCTTCGCCTGTCTTCTGAATATTTAGGACAATTAACTCTGGTAAAGCCAAATTAATAATAAAAGAGAGAATCAAGGATACTGATCGTCAAAATGACATCATAATTGCCCCTGTATTCTCTTTCCAAATCTTAAGTACTAAATTTTAACCATGGGATAACTATACGATCTAATCCTAAGTAAATACAGATGCGTTTTCTCCAGAGCCTGCTTTGATGTCATCCCATAAGTTCTGCTAGTAGGAAGATTTCATGGGACTCCTTATTTGCAGAAATTTTGGCCTTGTGGATCAAGGAAGGTAAAAATTCATACAGTATCCTTAGACACTGTCCTTTTATGATGTCTCAAGACATGCTCCGGTTTCAACCAATCATCTTCAAATTTGAGGGACATATTGATAAATTTTAAGTTTATTATTTTTTAAGTGATGCTAACCTCACACTCACTATTAGGGAGCCAAATAACTTCACCAAGTTACACAATTGCACAAAACTTTTAAGTAGCTACATTTTATTGTTTTTATCATTTTATTTATTGTTGTATATTTTATTGTCCTATCACAGTGGTGGCGAACCTATGGCACGGGTGCCAGAGGCGGCACTCAGAGCCCTCTCTGTGGACACGGGCACTGTCGCCCCAGTCCTAGGCCTTCAGCTGGATTTTATAAAACCTTTTTGCTTTAGGCCTCCGCCGCCGTGTGCAAAAAAAAAAAAGGTTCAATCAATCAATCAATTTCAACTTCTCGCGGGGAAAAAAAAGATCTTACAAAGTTGGATTCGATTGATTGAACTTTTTAGTCCCACCCAGTCTGCCGTTACCACCACAGCCATGCCCACCCAATGGGCCATGTCCACCCAATGGGCCACACCCACCCAATGGGCCACACCCACCCGGCACTCGACGATGCATAAATGGGTTTTGGGTTGCAGTTTGGGCACTCAGTCTCTAAAAGGTTCGCCATCACTGTCCTATCAGTTTTCCCCCAGCAGTAGATTGTATCAAATTATTTTGATACAATCAATATTGATATTGATATTGATATTGAGAGAAGCAACCTAGAACTAAGGAGAAATTTCCTGACAACTAGAACAATTAACCAGTGGAACAACCTGCCTCCAGAAGTTGTGACTGCTCCAACACTGGAAGTTTTTAAGAACAGACTGGACAGCCATTTATCTGAAATAGTATAGGGTTTCCTGCCTGAGCAGGGGGTTGGACTAGATGACTTCCAAGGTCCCTTCCAACATCATCATCATCATCATTTCTCTTTTTTTACTGTAAGAGTCAGTCAAAGACAATAAAATTATTTGATTTTTTTTAACCCTTAAGTGACTGATGTTTTTTTAGCCATGGAAGAAACCTCGCATTATTGAATTGAAGTGATTAATGGAACGTCTTTTAAACACTGATTTACTTACATGGTATAAATGGTATGCAATGTCTTTTTGGGGAATTATTTCTTGAAGTCATGCTAGAAATTGTAGCTTTTCAGAGTTCAGTTACCCTATTGTTAAGTAAGGCAATCACATAGGATCATCTAACTCTAAACTTTAACCATTAAAATGGCATAACTGTGAACCATTTAATTCAAGGCATGACACTAAATTCTAAATGGCTTAGGATGCAAAACTTAAAAGAACACCTTCCCTAACTACCTTGTCCACTAAAATGATGGGCAAAAAATCTGGAGAAGAAAAATATACATTGACTTCCAACAACCATACCACATGATGTTTCTGTCTACTGAGATCACTGGATCCCCAATCTGCATACAATATTCTTCAAGAGCAGTAAATTAGAGTTTATCTCTAATCTGTGGAATTAATCTGAAGGAAAGTTTCAAGTTTTACCTTGAAACACCAGGCAGTTCCAAGCATTTAGTTAATAGACAATTATTGAAATTAATGTTGATTATGAAATTAACACTGTAAGCCGCCCACAGTGGCCTCAGGAGGAGATGGGCAACAAACAAATCTAATAATTAAATAAATAAGAGAGTTAGGCAACATTTTTAAGATACTGGACATATTTGAAATTTTGTGCATGTACTGACAACATGGTTTATATTGAAACCTGCAAATTCAACTAAAAGGCTACAATGGTGTCCATAATCAGTCACAAACAGACAAAGTCTTTCCATGATCCTCTATCATCTTTATTTTATTCTGAATAGAGAGAGACACTTTCAAATCACTGAGCTGCAGCAATCTATGTTGCTATCCAAAGATACTATGCTGCTTACCCTGGCATATGCAGAATGAATTTAATATGCAATGCATATTTTTATAATATTATAGGTAGTCTTTGTTTAATGACTGCTTCAGACAGTGACCGTTTGCAGTTACAATGATGATGAAAATGTAATTTTATGACCAATGTAGGGTTGGTCATACTCTATGTTTGCCATTAGTCAGTTAGTACACATTATCCTGTGTCTGACCCATTTTTTTCTCCCCCTAAGCATCAGAACTGAGAAATTGCCTAAATAAGCTATCTCTTCTTGAGCTGCTTTTCTCTGCAGTGCTGCTGTTCCCAAAAAAGTGCAAATTACAAATGAAAAAGCTCATCTCTGCAAGATTAGCTGGTTAGAAGTTTAAGTTTGCTTGCAGCTGCTGCCTAAAATTGACAAGAACCTAACCAGTTTCTCATTAAAGGCCTTTGTTTGCCTCCTAAGGTGCTGGCAGCAAACCTGCTAGGCCAATGATGGCGAACCTTTTAGAGACCGAGTGCCCAAAAACTGCCCTGATCCCCGCTCCGCCTCCTGCCCTGCCTGCTCCGCCTCCTGCCCTGCCTGTTCTGCCCCCACCCACCCCTGCCCCACCCGCCCACAGGGCCACGCACCGCCTCCATGGCCCGCCGCAGATCGCCCAGGCAGCCCTTCAGCGCCATGGCAGCCACGCCGTCCACCCATACCCTGCAGCAGCATCTGCACGCTATGGGGCAAGAGGGCGTAGTCTTGTCCCTGCTGCCTGCCTATGTCCTTGGCTGCACTGCTCCATGCGGGCTGTGCCCGGGGGCGACTCTTCTCCAGGGGGGCTGCTGGTGAGAAGGGGGTCACGGGGGGAGGCGGGGCTGCGGCAACGGCACATGTGCCCACAGAGAGGGCTCCGAGTGCTGCCTCTAGCACGCGTGCCATAGGTGTGCCACCACTGTGCTAGGCCAGGGGTCTTCAAACTTGGCCCTTTTATGACTTATAGACTTCAACTCCCAGAATTCCTCAGCCAGCGTGCCTGGCTGAGGAATTCTGGGACTTGAAGTCCACAAGTTATAAAAGGGTCAAGATTGAAGACCCCTGTGCTAGGCAAACAACAACATTCCCCACTGTGTGTCTGCTTACTCTCTTGTAATCCCTTCCTCTCCAAAGAACAAATCAAGTGTCATTTTTTTTTCTTGATACTTATCCCAGTGCCAGGATGAGCATTCCAAAAGATGGGGGAGTGAGGGAAAAGGGCTAGAAAATTTGTCCTTTTACCTGGCTTCCTTGTGAATCAATTTCCCACTGTTTAGTCTCACCCAGATGTTTGGAGTCATATTTTTCTGATGCTGTAAAGCACAGGAAAGGTGAAATAAAATCATACAATTTTTACTTCATGACCACTTCATTTAATGACCAAGTTGCCAGACACTAAAGGAGAACTACATGTAGTACCAAGACATCTATGGACATCAGGCTGATGCAGAAAATACAGGAATAATTCATCTGGCTTTGCAGCATCTTATCTTCCTTTTATATAGTCTCACACCCAAATATTGAAATTGTGTGTATATAATAAAAAATAAAAGGATAAAAAGTTTCAGAGAGATTAAAATCAACATCTTAGAACATTAATATTTGTCTGTGAATAGAACTAAGTACATACGTTCAGTGAAAATGTATAATTACAATAAATTGTGAAATAGACTAAAAAAAATAACTGCCTACTTCGGAAATCCAGGTTTAGAAGAGGAGGGGAAGAGATAAAGGTTCCTATGAATTGAGTTACATACCAGATGACTCGATGAACATGTAGCAGCAGTGTTCTTGACAACTTACATGTTATTGTGATTTTCTAATCCAATCCAATCCAATCTATCAAATATTAACCAGGTGGAACCTTACCTAGCATTTTATAATTAGTCAAGGTCAACCAGGAATCTATCTGGGGATACCCTGGAGTTGAGTTTAGATTTTGATAATTACATGGATACTTTTATACAATTTTTAACTACCTTCTTTCAGGATTTTTTGGACTTCCAATTCCAGTTTACAACCTGAAATTCTTGGATGATCTCCCATCCAAGCTCTAACTATGCCCAACATGGCTTATCTTCCCAGATTAGGTCAGACAGATGCTGTCACATTCTTTGATCCCTTTTAGTAATCTTAAAAGAAATCATAATGAACATCAGAAACAGATATCAAAAAATTATGTTTCAAACCTTTGAGGGTAGACTTTCATCCGAGTTTATGTATGTAGCTTAAGATTCTATAATGTAAGATTTAAGATTTGTATGACAATTAATTGAAAATAAAATCCAGAAAATGACAAAGTATCATGCATTGTGTAAATTATGATATAGTTTATTGCATAATTGATTATACCACATTTTCAATAGATTGCTGGATTTATTAGTTGGTTTATTTCTTCAATGACTAATCCAAAGAAGTGAAGAACAAAAAAAATCATATATAACGGATGTTATGACAAATGTTCTAGAGACCAAAAAGGGGAGTTCTATAAAGAACATTTCAACCAAGTACTAATTTTCAGAAAGCCTATTCCTTCAGCAAGTCTTCAGCCCCAAATCAGCATTTTTCATCTGTTTCGTGAAAAGCATGATATTGCTCCAACTACTGATTTTTAAAATCCATAATCCTAAAAATTACAGATTATATGTATTTCCTGTAAACCCTATTCAGAAGGGACTGTTGCATATATATATCCTTAATTACACTAAAAATACGAATCCTGGGTATACTCATATTTAAAAGAAACAATCAAACACCAGGATAAAATACAAACAAAACTGTTTAATACACTTAGCTTTCGTCGGCAGTTGTCAGAGTAAAATGCTGGCGTTTTGGGAACTTGCTTATAAAGCCGGCCGTTGTTGCGCTCTGCTCATGGAGTGAGTTACCGGTCTATCTGCCCCAATTGGCCATATTGTTTCTAGCTGTCCCGCATCCGTCCGGGTGTTCTTAGGCTCAGGAGTCATTTCCTCCCTCATGGTTGCTCTCCTTGTCTGCCTGGTTCATGTCCAAATGCCTATTGCTGTAGATTGGTTCCCTAACGCCTCTTGTCCTATGGCCACCCCTCCTTTTTGCTGTGCCCTGGCCCCCTCCTTAGTTCTTGAACTGGACACACTGGGGATTCCTTCCTTTCAGCAGTTATAGTTTTTTGTCGCTTGGGCTAACCGTTCTGATCCTGCATGGCTGGCACTCGTTGCATTCATTGCAAGTTGTTACGTTGTTCCAGTGCGTCCAGTGCAAGAACTAAGGAGGGGGACCAGGGCACAGCAAAAAGGAGGGGTGGCCATAGGAAAAGAGGCGTTAGGGAACCAATCTACAGCAATAGATTTATAAGCAAGCTCCCAAAATGCCGGCATTCGATTGTTTCTTTTAAATATAAGACGGACAGGTCATAGCAGAGAGTTCTGACAAAATATGATCCACTGGAGAAGGAAATGGCAACCCACTCCAGTATCTTTGCCATGAAAACCCCATGGACAGTACCAAAAGGCAAAAAGATATGACGCTGGAAGATGAGTCCCTCAGGTTGGAAGGTGTCCAATATGCTACTGGGGAAGAGCAGAGGGCTAGTACTAGTAGCGCCAGAAACAGTGAAGCGATTGGGCCAAAGCAGAAAAGACACTCAGCTGTGGATGCATCTGGTGGTGAAAAGAGAGTCCGATGCTGTAAAGATCTTTTCTCCATAGGAACCTGGAATGGAAGATCCATGAATCAAGGCAAACTGGATGTGGTCAAACAAGAGATGACAAGACTGAACATCGACATCTTAGGAATCAGCGAACTAAAATGGACAGGAATGGGTGAATTTAATTCAGAGGACCATCAGGTATACTACTGCGGGCAAGAATCCCTCAGAAGAAATGGAGTAGCCTTCATAGTCAATAAAAGAGTAGGAAAAGCAATACAATCCCCAAAATGACAGAATGATCTCAGTGTGAATCCAAGACAAACCAATATCACAGTAGTCCAAGTCTATGCCCCAACCACTGGGACTGAAGAGGATGAAATTGACCGGTTCTATGAAGCCCCATAGCACCTTATAGAATCAACATCAAAAAATGATGTCCTTATCATCATGGGGGATTGGAATACTAAAGTAGGAAGCCAAAAGATAACTGGAATAACATGCAAGTTTGGCCTTGGAGTACAAAATGAAGCAGGGCACAGGCTGATAGAATTTTGTCAAGAGAATACAATGGTCATAGCAAACACTCTTTTCCAACAACCCAAGAGACGGCTCTATACATGGACATCACCAGACGGTCAACACAGAAATCAGATTGACCATGTGCTCTGCAGCCAAAGATGGAGAAGCTCTATACAGTTAGTAAAAACAAGACCAGGAGCTGACTGTGGCTCAGATCATGAGCTTCTCGTTGCAAAATTTAGGTTTAAATTGAAGAAAGTAGGGAAAAACACTAGGCCACTCAGGTATGAACTAAATCACATCCCTGATAAATATACAGTAGAGGTGACAAATAGATTTAAGGAATTAGATCTGATAGACAGAGTGTCTGAAGAACTATGGACGGAGGTTAGCAACATTGTACAAGAGGTAGCAACTAAAACCATCCCAAAGAAAAAGAAATGCAAGAAAGCAAAATGCCTGTCTGAAGAAGCTTTGCAAATAGCTGAGGAAAGAAGGAAAGCGAAAGGCAAGGGAGAAAGAGAAAGATACACCCAATTGAATGCAGAATTCCAGATAATAGCTAGAAGAGATAACAATGCCCTCTTAAAGGAACAGTGCAAAGAAATAGAAGAAAATAATAGAATAGGGAGAACCAGTGATCTCTTCAAAATAATTGGAGATATGAAGGGAACGTTTCATGCAAAGATGGGCATGATAAAGGACCAAAATTGCAGGGACCTAACAGAGGCAGAAGAGATTAAGAAGAGGTGGCAAAATTACACAGAAGAACTATACAAGAATGAGCTCAGCATCCCTGATAACCATGATGGGGTGGTCACTGACCTTGAGCCAGACATCCTAGAATGTGAAATGTAGTGGGCCTTAGGAAAGCTGAGCAACAACAAAGCTAGTGGAGGTGACTGTATTCCAGCTGAACTATTCAAAATCTTAAAAGATGATGCAGTCAAAGTGCTACATTCAATTTGCCAGCAAATTTGGAAAACTCAACAGTGGCCACAGGATTGGAAAAGGTCAGTTTACATTCCAATTCCAAAGAAAGGCAATGCCAAAGAATGTTCAAACTATTGCACCATTGCACTCATTTCACATACAAGTAAAGTTATGCTTAAAATCCTACAAGCTAGACTCCAGCAGTACGTGGATCAAGAACTTCCAGAAGTACAGGCAGGATTTTGAAGAGGCAGAGGAACTAGAGATCAAATTGCCAACATAAGCTGGATCATGGAGAAAGCTAGGGAGTTCCAGAAAAACATCTACTTCTGCTTCATTGACTGTGCTAAAGCCTTTGATTGTGTGGATCACAACAAATTGTGGCAAGTTCTTAAAGAGATGGGAGTACCAGACCACCTTATTTGTCTCTTGTGGGTCAAGAAGCAACAGTGAGAACTGGACACGGAACCACTGATTGGTTCAAAATTGGGAAAGGAGTCCGGCAAGGCTGTATTCTGTCGCCCTGCCTATTTAACTTATAAGCAGAGCACATCATGAGAAAGGCAGGGCTAGATGAATTAAAAGTTGGAATTAAGATTGCTGGGAGAAATATCAACAACCTAAGATATGCAGATGATACCACTCTAATGGCAGAAAGTGAAGAGGAACTAAAGAGCCTCTTGATGAGGGTGAAGAAGGAGAGTGCAAAAGTTGGCTTGAAACTCAACATTAAGAAAACCAAGATCATGGCAGCCGGCCCTCTCTATTCCTGGCAAACAGATGGGGAAGAAATGGAGGTAATGACAGATTTTGTCTTCCTGGGCTCCAAGATCACCACAGATGGGGACTGCAGCCAAGAAATTAAAAGACGCTTGCTCCTGGGAAGGAAAGCTATGGCAAATCTAGACAGCATACTAAAAAGCAGAGACATCACCCGCCAACAAAAGTATGTATAGTCAATGCCATGGTTTTCCCAGTTACAATGCATGGCTGAGCACAAAAGAATTGAGGCCTTTGAACTATGGTGCGGGAGAAGACTCCTGCGAGTCCCCTGGACTGCAAGGCGATCAAACCGGTCAGTCCTAGAGGAGATCAACCCTGACTGCTCTTTAGAAGGTCAGATCCTGAAGTTGAAATTCAAGTACTTTGGCCACCTAATGAGAAGGAAGGACTCACTGGAGAAGAGCCTAATGCTGGGAAAGATTGAGGGCAATAGAAGAAAGGGACGACAGAGAATGAGGTGGCTGGATGGAGTCACTGAAGCAGTAGGCATGAGCTTAAATGGACTCCAGAAGATGGTAGAGGACAGGAAGGCCTGGAGGAACGTTGTCCATGGGGTCGCGATGGGTCGGACACGACTTCGCAACTAACAACAACATATATAATATATTTAATTTCATAAAGTGATTATGAAATCTAACAAACTAAAAATCATGATTTCTCCTATATTTCTATATTCTAAAAATCATGATTTCTCCTATATTTCTATATCCCTCCATCATAAAGATAGCTTATTAAAATAAATGAAATTGTTCATTTTAATAATGTCACAAAATCTTTCCAATTCCAACGGACATACATAACTCTTAACCCTAGGCCCACACTTCCCTTCTAATGCCTAGCTCAAGCTCTTCCAAAACACTGAAATTTTACAATCTCTTTTGTTTCATCCAAGAATCATACCAAAATGTATTTTAAAAATAATATGAAATAATTAGCAAAAAGCGTTGAATGTCAACAACTTGCATATGTTTAAATATGTTCCCAATTACAAATACTAAATGTAAACTATTTAGCCCAGAATCTATTCATACAATTAATGGAAATGCTATGGAATAAATAGATTCCAATAAAAAAAGACATAGCAATGCAAGATCTAGTTTTCCAGACAGATTTTGGGAAAAGGCTATCATGCCACAAAACCCATGAATGAAACAGATTCTTTATGATTCTAAACAAGTATACTTGAAACATTACACAGGTTATGGACATTGATGATATTTTCTTTCACAGGCTATGTTTGAGAAGACTTATTGCTAAAGTGATGGCGTTGACTTCAAATTTTTTAGTCAAAGATTTACCTGATAGAATCTTATTTTACTATGATCCATTAGATAACTGTTTTCTGATTAAATAAAAACTTCAGCATCTCACATTGTCAAAGATTTTGAATTATTAGCATTTATAAGTTACATAATTTATCACATAGCAGAGTATATTATCACAGCCATTCCATATTCCTTTAATACCTCTAAACCTTAATATGTCTGGTTTAAATCAGCATTCTATTGTGAAATCACTGGAATAATCACTGTTGCCTAATTCATAGGGATACATATAAACTTCTACTATTAGTCTGATTTTAATAGTGCACATATATATCACATGCTCAGGAAGGAAGTAGAGGTAAATGTTTAATTATTTGGTGGGTATAGTTATCCAATCCCTTCCATTCTTGTATTTTTTCTTTTTTCATTATTTACGACAGAAAAATGAAGGGAAATATGTGCATGTAAGTATTTCTTCATTAAGTGGGTGGTACAGTTTTTTCAGATAGGACGGCAATTGATTTTATCAATTGATTTTATGGGCAACTTATCCTCCTCCTTTTTATCTTTTTACAAGAGTAGTTTAGGGTCTTTTCAGATCAATGAATATTGTTTTACACCATTGGTCATAAATTGCTACAGGAACTGACTATACAGCTTGTTGCCAAACAGATGTCAGGGCATTATTATTATTATTATTATTATTATTATTATTATTTATTATTATTATTATTATTATTATTATTATTATTATTATTATTATTATTATTATTATTATTATTATTATTATTATTATTATTATTATTATTATTATTATTATTATTATTAAAAAATCTTGATTCTCTCCTTTCCCAGATATGTCTTTTTGTAGATTTACATACATACATACATACATACATACATTGCTTTCTTTCTAAAAAAAAAAAAAGGTGCCGGAACTCACACACGTCATACAACCCACCTTGCCTACCCTATAAGGTTCCAACCAAAAAAGGTGCCGGAACTCCGTTCTGGGCATTCTATGAGAAAAAAAAGCCCTACATACATACATATACATACATACATACATACATACATACATACATACATACATACAGGTACACAAAGGTGTAATACACATATACATACATTTCTGGATAAAAGATATCTTTAAGATAAGTTTCCACTAGTGCTGACACTTTAGGTAAAATGGATGAAGAATCTTGTATAAGATTTTGTTGGCATATACAGTATAATGATTTGGGGAGTGATAGTGGCTTTACTTTGGATAAATATTACTTGTTAATGTTCATGTATAAAATAGGTCACAGATCTCATCATACAGATTCCAATAGCAGATAGCTTCATAAAAGCTATCTATGTATTTAGTTTTAATACATCGGCAGAGTTCACATTCTTATCCCAGAATAGCCAGTCAAGGAATCCTGATCCAGAAATGGGTTTGTATTTTTAGGTTTCAATCTATAAATCAAATCAGTGTCCATTTGATTCCAGTGAATAACATGCAGTAAAACTGATTCTTTGCAAAACAAACACTTGCACTTCAGATTTTAACATATTTAACAGTCATTCTTTCCCTAAGGAATCTTATTCTTTCCTGAAATTCCAAGGGAGCTAGGATTTCTAAAAAGACAAACATCCTCAGCAAGCAATTCACAAGATCATTTTGAAGAAGTCATAATAGTTCAAAGTGCTGTAAATTCATCAGGATCTGTTGACAGAAATGTTACATCACTTTTATACCAGTTTAATGATTGTGGCTTGTTCCAAAGAATACTATAAATTCTGTTTGGAATTCATGACTATAATAATGTTTCCCACAACTGAAATTCCTAGACTAATTTATAAAGAGGAAAATATTGCTAAATTTTAAATTTATAATTGGATATCAATTTGTTGTTTACTGAGATTCAAAACATAACAAGTGGAAGTAAACAGCACAGTGTTTTCTGTATTCTAAAAAGATTATGAGAGGGCATTAAGGCAGAGTGTATTGTTTACATATAAAATAGTAACTAGAGTCTTCAGATAGAATTACAAAACTCCAACTGGGAACCCTCTAATGCTAGTGTCAGGAAATGCATGGCTTCAGATATCAGAAACATGGTTTATTTGATAAAACACAAGACATTAATATTTTTCATGTTATACTAACAACTAGTCTTTTCCATACTATATACTAGAACACACTAAACCAAAACCAAATAAATCTTATAATTCAGCTCTGACTCTGTCAATGTTGACATTACTGGGGTACATGGATCAATGATCTGACTAACAACTCCTAATGTTCCTATGCTTAAATTCATCACTGAATTGCTCAAAACATGCTTCTGAAAAGGGTGTTGTTGGGACAAACTGTCCAAGAAGAAGAACTGGCTTTCAAGAAGAACACACTTCATTTTAGAAGAAAATGACAGATTTTATCAGACTAATGATTAATGAATATCTATATGCAAACCTATACAGTAACCAAAATAAGGAAAGAAAATGATAGCTACTTCGGAAACAAATATTTTCATTGTCCTTGTAAACCACTCTCATGTTATTAGCTTTAGTGATAATAGTTGTAGAATACTGCCTAAATCTGGGCCCTTCTGGATATACTGCACTGTAACTGTTTTGTGCGACAAAGGAAAGGTTATAGCACCAAACATTTGTAGGGCTCCAAATCAGGAAAGCTGCCTTTTTGGATTAAATCTGGGGATAATTAGACTCAACTTTCTACTCTACTCCTAGTAGGCTTCCTAGGTTTTCTTCAGATGAATTTGAACTACAACTCCCAGGATTCTCTGAAAGTGTAAGGGCAAAATAGAAAACAAGCTGGCTCAAATCGCCCAATAAAGTACATGCTTGAGTAGAGCCTTGAACCATTATCTTGCCAATCCTGTTCTAAGATTTGAACCTGCCATTTCAAATTATTAGACTTGCAATTGTTAGATTTCCCCATAGGCCACAATGGAACTAAACCCAGCACACCTGAAGGCTGCCAAAAGCTGTTTTATCAGCTGTATAATAATGCCTCTGGATAACCATCAAGGCTGCTCTTGACATTTCCCAGAACACTGAGAAATACATGTAATATTGCTGATTATTTAAAAGGCTGCTACTTTAGATACAGTTGTAAATTGAAGTGGAGGAGGTGGAGGAGGAGGAGGAGGAGGAGGAGGAGGATGATCTGAAAATAAAGTATAATATCATATAATAAATATATTAGTTGTAGAAGATCTCAGTGTCAACAACTGCTTTTAAAAAAAATCTAGCTATTGAAACCTGATCCTATGTAAAGTCTTCCTACACGAGGATTTGAGTTTGTTGGAGAACAAAGCACCCAGTTTTAAAAAATATTTATTTAACATTTCAGCTGACACACAAGTCAGAAAACTTTAAAACAAAATCAAGAAGAGCAATAACAAAAAAAACCCACATCCCACCATCTTTTTCTGAAGCATCTTCAACAGACGCCCACACAAACATGTCAGACACCCGGAGTCCCTCTCTCCCCCAATCTGCAGCGCAACCCGTTTCTCGCGAGTTGCTGCAAGAACATCTTCCTACAAGATCCCTTGTCACATAACTTACTCATCATGGAAACTTCCACTCTTTCCGTCCATCGCGGCTGCACTAACTAAGCCACAGACATTAAAAACAAACAAAAAAGCAACATACTTTAGACAACTAAGTACACATTGGGCGGGACAGCTATTGTTTTTTTAAAAAAATATTTTTTTAATAAAGTGAAAAATCCTGCGATGACATATTCTGTCAAGAGCTAAGGTGGAAAACCCCGATTCACTTCTCGGAAGGAAAAAAAAGTCAAACACAGACACATACGTTCACGTACAGGAACGCGAGGAAAAGAAATCTGCAGTTTATCTCTTCCATCCCCGGCTGATTGATCGCGACTGAAATACGTAGAAATGAAAACATTTGACGAACAACACAGATCCTTGGAAATACGATTGCTGAGGTCCTGTACCATTTCCCTCCCCTCCCCCTCAGCTAAAGTAGCCCCTCCAATGTGCGTTTCAGACGACCCCAGCCAGTTTCTAAAAATAACCCGTTTCCAAACATCTGCTATCACATCTGCTCCCGTTTCGGTTAAGTCCAGCTGGGAACTCCTGCCTAGAGTCCAAGGAGATAAATCTGACACAACAGCAAACCCACTCACCGAAAACAACTCCGCAGCCGGGATCAAGGGTTGTTGTTGCTGCCGTTCCGGCCTGTTTTCTTCCCTTACCGGTGGTTGTTATTCTAAAAGGTGCCAATGCGGGTGAAGTGGGGTGCGGGAGAGAATCCTCCGTTTCCCTTTCGACCTCCCAGCCTGATGGCGAGCAGCAGCACCTAAATCAGTCCCACTTCCCAAGCCGGTTTTTCTGTCTCGGCGTTGGTGACCTGGTTTCCCCTCGCGCCCCACCGGGAGCCGGAGGCGCAGAGGCAAGAAGACGCAACACCCGCCCAACCAGTGCTGAAAAGCTGGAGATGCGAGTACGCAAGGGGGAGAGAGGCGATAGAGTTCAGTTCAGCCCAGCCCAGCCCAGCCTAGCCTAGCCCAACCCGCAAAGAACGAAGGAGCCAGCCAAACGTGGATCTAGCCCTCCAGGATACAAACGGCAGCCCCCTCTATCTTTGCTAATCGACGTGTTCTTCAGTGTCGGTATGTTTCATCTTTCCTTTCTAGCACTCAAGCTTAGCAGACAGGAACTAAAGTTGACGCTCAAAGCTGTAACACGCCTCGCCGGGAAGTGCCTGGTTCTCCTCCCCAGCCTTTCACTTCCTTGGGACTGTTTTGGCAAGCCCCAGCATCATTTCTGTCGGAGAGTAAATGCAGATTTGGAAATAGCCTCTCCAAGCGGAAGGAATCGACTGAAGAAGAGGCTACCTTCCTGACCTAAGCAATTCCTGGCATCCAGGTGTCCGTTCAACTGTTGCCAAACTTCGCCAAGGCAGGTTTCACTCGTGAGGCTGTTCGTTCAGCATTTCCATAATTCTCCCAAGAAACGTGGGATGTTTAACTATGTATTTATTTGGCTAAGGAAAGAGGGAACCTTCCACTCCCTGAGAAATTATGATCAGGTGGGGAAGAGTTTAAATTCCAACTTCAACTGTTATAATCTAGAAATTATCTAACCACAAAATCACCACTGGCAACAATGGGAGCTCAGCATACCCTTGTGTACCTTTCACAGGTATCTACTGAACTATAACATTGCAAAAATCTTTCATATTAATTTATTTTTAAAGAGAACCACAAATTAACCATTATAGATACTGCAGTGTTGCTTTATGTGGATGCATTAAACTGATACTTAGCTATTCATTTGTTGTAAAACATTTCAGATTGAAAACAACTATTAAACCACTTTTATTTTCATTCTTTTCAGATATTAATGCTTTTCAGTCTTAAAATATAATTATTTTAGGTACAGACTTAAAACAAATTACTGGCTGAAGTATCAAGTAATTGTACAGTTTTGAAATAGATTTCTTTATTAAATTTATATGTCTTCCTCTTCCTATTCAGAGATAGACAGAGATGATAAATAGCCCCACAACGTTATTTATGATATTATTGATGCCTTTTTCTTGTAAGAACGGTAGCATTAAACACAAATGACAGAATGCATATGTAGTTTTTGTTTTGATGCAAAATATTTAACATTTATTAAATATTTCAAGCAGTATATTTAAAATAATATTTCAGCCACTCTGTGAGTCACAACATAAAGGGTCTCAAATCTACCATCAAATTATATATATTTCCTAAATAAAACTAGCATTACTCTTACAGTATATCACCTCAGCTGAAAATATCAGCAATAAAAACTGATTCATACACTGTCTGGGGATCAATAGTAAATATGAAGATATGAGAAAAGCTACAGGCTTGCTTATATTTACACAATTGTCTTTAATAAACAATATTTAATAAACTATGTTTATTATATGTAAATCCTTATCAAATTTACAGAAAGGCTACAATCCTACCCTTATTCAAGAGGACATCATCCTAAATTCTCTCCAATGTAGTTAACTCTAAAAATTGTATGCATATTTTTTCTCAGATCTGAAATTTGATTTCTTTCCTCTTCCTTTATAAGTATGAACCATATACTTACATCTGTTATCCAAGCAAGCCAGATGATTTCCAGAAATGAAGTTTAGTTTTAAGTTGCAATAGTTCAACATGGTAGGAAACTAAATGAATTAATCTTTAATGGGAACTTTTATTCCCATTCATTGTGTTCACTCATTGAAAAAAAATGATACGTTTATGTAGCTTTCCATAAGGTTGTTCAAGCTTAAAAAATGATTAGGAAGAAAAGCTTCAGATTTCACAAGAGGACAAATGCAGTGTTTCTATTCATTAAACTAGCCCAACATTTTTGAGGCTTTTGGATGAGATCCCCCCCCCAAAAAAGTAGCTGTTATAACAATATCATTTAATTGAAGGATTTTTTTAAAAAAACAGCTTCCCCATATTTTATTTATATGTAGCCTAAAAAAGTAAGACAGCTTTGATAAATAGCAGAAAGGTGTTGTATTTATATAAACTTGGAAGCACTTCTTCTGAATCATTTTTGAAATATGTACAGCCTTTGTTTCTTTTTGTAACAATAAATGTATATGCTTTTAACTAAAGACTGAATTTTTTAATTATACATGGATAAGTAGTTAGGAAGATATTGGACGAGTATTTCTGTAAACAAAAGTATATTATGCAAATATTTAAAAATGTACAATATCTTTCCATTTATAGCAAAATATGAATCTACATCAGGTCCAATTAGCCTTAGTTATTGGAGTTACATCCCATGACAACATATATAATTTCCCATCCTTTAATTTTATCCTCACAACAATCCTGTGAGGCAGGTTGGATTGAGAGTCATTTAGTGAATTTTTGTGGCAGAATGACGATTTCAGCCTGGATCTACCCACTCCTAGTCTAGCATTTTAACCACTATACCTCATTAGTGAAATTGATGGAATATTTTAGTAGTGAGTTAACCTAAATACCATTTATTTCAGTTCATTCAGTCTAAATCCTCCCAAAGGAAAGATTAAAACTAATAAGCTTAAAACCATCAATTACTTTTATAATTGTATTTATTCAATACTTTGGTATTTCCTAAAATACCAATCTAGATACGTCACCATCTATGTTCAAATATTTTTAAAACAAAGCCATTGTTTCCAGGTTCTATAGATTTACTTCTGAACTGGAAGAGAAATAAGCTATTTGAGGGTTCATAAAATAATCCAAAAATAAGAAAAATATTTTAGAGAAAGAAGCTATTAATATTCAAGCAAAAGACCTGAAGACTTAAGTATCTAAATGGAACGATAGTTTCAGGACTTTGAAAGAAACTGGAAACTGGGCCAGGAGGAATCATAAATTACATCAAATGTTAGTTTGGAGAAGAGGATTGAACCTTATTCCATAGCCTACAAACCTATCAAACTCAGCAAAACCAGCATTCATTTAGCAGCCACAGAATGCCAAGCCAATGTCATGGGAATTTTAGCATGGAGGAAAGGTGAAGCATGATTGGTAGAAGAGGATGTAAGAGATGTCAATAAACCAATGGTTTTTGATATCTAATATGACATTATTAGGTTCCTTTTGTTTCCAATGGCCTTTTAAATTATCTATTAGCAGCTTGACTATAATTAAAAATAAAGTAGCTGAGATAGCTATCATTAAAAATTGAATTATTAATTATTTGGGGTTAGGGTTTATGTTTGTATATGTGTATGGCCATACACATACTATTTATATAGCGGCTGATCTCAGAAGAACTGGCCCTAGTGTCCCTGGGCAACATATAGTAATAAAATGATTAAAAAACTATAATTTTTTTTTTTAAAAAGCAATTTCAGATATTTGATTGACAACAGAGCCACCTCAAGATCTCACTAGTTCCCTGAGATTCCTAGACTTGATGACAAAGTCAGAACTTGACAGATCTGAGGAATATAAAAAGAGATAGAGCTGACCTCATTTCAAGGGCAGGGGAAAGAGTGTTTTATAAGGTGGGCATCAGGGCAGAATCCTTGGGCCGTCAAGTGTAGTTGCCCAAGAAACAAGGTAAAAAGTAGAATAAGCAATTGTCAGTTCCTCAAATAACCCATCTTCATGCCATGAAGAGTTTGAAAAGTCAAAACGAGCACTTTGAATTGCAAGGGAGACTGAGAACCAATGTAGCTCGAGTAACTGCTGCTGTTTTAGAAGCACACATAACTATCTGTGCCACTGCATTTTGCACTAGCTTAAGCACATTAGCGTATCCAGTCAGAAGGCACTAGGGATAAGTAATTAGAACATAGTCCCCCAAACCAGGAATAACTGTGCAAACGCCCTTCTAGCCATAACTGCCAACTATTATTTGAGCAGGAGTTTTGAGTCCAGGAAGATCCTAAGATTGTGCACCAGGTTCATCTGGGACCATCTAATCCCATCCAGTGCCAAAGATGGCATAGTTTTGGAACCAGCATGGCCCAAAATCTAAATCCACTTTGCATAGCCAGTATATAAGCTTGAATGGATTATTTGTAAATCACATTCCAATTATTTTGACTTCTGAAATAGGTACTGTAATATCAAGGAGACAAGCCCATAACCAACACTTGAACAGGACTTAATAATCAATTGTAACTACTTAATTGTTTCTTAGATACAGATTCTTCATATACTCAAACTGAAATCTAATATATTCTTGTTAGCTAAATGAAAGAAAGCTTCGAATGGTTGCTAGGTACAAAAACAATGAGTAATCTAAAATGTGAACTAAACCAATGTTAAATTGTACTTGCAATTTCACATCATTTAATACTGAAGATTAAATTAAAATATAAATTGAACTCTTCTGCCAAGAATGAGTCACCTACATGAAATCAGTATGAATTTAGGAATAGAAAAATTCTCATAGAGTATCTATGTGGATAAGCTTTTCAAAACCATTTAATAAATACAGGCTGAATGTGTGTGTATGTAAATCCAAAAATGAAAAAAAAATCACCTGTACTTCAAAAAAAATAACTCATAAATTAATCTAATTGAGTTACTATTTAACACCTTCCGTTGTAGAAAAGTTTGAAGAGTGACTACATAAGATAATAATATGATGAGTAGACATCGTTTTGCAATTATGAAAAAGCAGACATATAGAGATGTGTCATGAACAAAGAAATAATTTATTTCCGCTTACTCTTCTGCATTGTTCACAAAAGTGAAATCTTGGTACATTAATATCATTATCAGCAATATTAAATATTATAGTTCAACTCCAGAAATAGATGAAGCATGATTTGCCACATGTACTTGCACTCGGATGAATCAGAAGAATGTTGTAAAAGTGCAGTATTTTTAATCAATCCACAGCCTAGCAAAGTAAGATTATAGACTTACAGCATTTTCTTCTGCAGAACAAGATACTATATCAAAGTGTTGTTCTTCCATCCATTCCATCTTAGTTCTAAGAATTTGGCTGAGGTAAACTTGCATTAAAAGTGAATGAGTGAATGCCATTCTGAGTGAAAAAACCCCAAAACTTATACTCATTCCTAAGCTATCATATCATATCATATTGTGTAGGAAGCACATCACAATAGTAATGGGGACTTTAATTACCCTGACATCAACTGGGAGACAAACTCTGCACCAAGTGGAAGATCAAACACATTCCTGACAAACCTAGCAGACAACTTTGTCTCCCAAAAAGTAGAGAAGGGAACTAGGGGATCAGCCATATTGACTTAATTCTCACTAACAGAGATGAAATGATAGGTGTTGAAACCACAGGAACCTTGGGGGGTAGTGACCATGTAATATTGGAATTCAACATTATGCAAGAAGAAGCAATAGAACACAGTCAGACTACAGTCTTGGACTTTAAGAGAGCTAATTTCAACAAACTTAGAGAAAGCTTGGGAAGGATTCAATGGATGAGAATCCTCAAAACAACTCAAGAAGCTTGGGAAATTTTGAAAAGTGAGATAATAAAAACCCAGTCTAGCACAATACCAATGAAGAAGAAAAATAACAGCTCTCAAAAGAAACCAGCATGGCTGCATAAAGAACTCTCTGATAAATTGAAAGACAAAAAAGACAAGTATAAAAAGTGGAAAGGGGGGCACATAACTAAGGCAGAATATCAGCAAATAGCCCGAGCCTGCAAAGATTAACTAAGGCTTGCAATAAAAGTCAAAAATAACAAAAAAAGCTTCTTTCAACATGTAAAAAAACAAGAAAAAAGTTAAGGAAATGACTGGTCCATTAGTGGGAGAAAGTGGCAAGAAAGTGACAAGCAACAGGGAGAAAGCAGAACTACTCAACTCATTTTTTGCATCCGTATTTACACAAAGGGAAAAAACAGTCCAACCTATCAAAAACAGTAACATAAAAATCAAATTAGAAACACAAGTTAAGATAGGCAAGAAAATGGTAAGTGAGCCCCTGTCCACCCTAGATGAGTTCAAATCACCAGGACCAGATGGATTACACCCCAAGATTCTGAAGGAACTGGCAGATGGGGAACTTATCAAATTTGCAGATGACACTAAGCTGGCAGGAATAGCCAACACTCCAGAAGATAGGCTTAAGATACAGAAGGATCTTGACAGACTTGAACATTGGACGCTATCTAACAAAATGAAATTCAATGGTGAAAAAAGTAATGCTATACATTTAGGCAAGAAAAACCAAATGCACAAGTATAGTATAGGTGGTACCTTGCTCAATAGTAGCAACTGTGAGAGGAATTTTGGAGTCCTAGTGGACAATCACTTAAATATGAGCCAGCAGTGTGCTGCAGCTGCCAAAAAAGCCAACACAGTGCTAGGCTGCATTAACAGAGGGATAGAATCAAGATCATGTGAAGTGTTAATACCACTTTACAATGCCTTGGTAAGGCCACACTTGGAATACTGCATCCAGTTTTGGTCACCACGATGTAAAAACGATGTTGAGACTTTAGAAAGAGTACAGAGAAGAGTAACAAATATGATTAGAGGACTGGAGGATAAAGCATATAAGTGGTTGCTGGAATTGGATATGTCTAGTTTAACGAAGAGAAGGATGAGGGGGGACATGATAGCAGTGTTCCAATATCTCAGGGGCTGCCACAAAGAAGAGGGAGTCAAGCTATTCTTCAAAGCGCCTGAAGGCAGGACAAGAGGCAACAGATGGAAACTAATCAAGGAGAGAAGCAACCTAGAACTAAGGAGAAACTTCCTGATAGTTAGAACGATTAACCAGTGGAACAACCTGCCTCCAGAAATGGCGAATGCTCCAACACTGGAAGTTTTTAAGAAGAGACTGGACAGCCATTTGTCTGAAATGGTATAGGATTTCCTGCCTGAGCAGGGGGTTGGACTAGATGACCTCCAGGATCCCTTCCAACTTTATTATTATTATTATTGTTATTGTTGTTGATTTTTCATATCATATATCTGTAGACTCAATATAGACTATATAATTATAAATCCATGCTTGCTATGAAGTGTTTAACAGAATGAATTTTTAGAATGTACTGTATACAAGTTTGAAATGATTTCTTTTAATTTCTCAATACATAGCACGTTATCCATACAATGTTATTTTTGTATTACAATTCTTATCCTTGACCATCATAACAACTAGAATCCTTAACTATTATCACAACTGATAGTTGCTGATAGTTTTTATTACTATGACTACTATTCAAAAAAGAATGTAAAATATTGTTCTCTTCTGTTCACTCTCCTTATTAGCAATTTCAGATAATTTCTCCTAAGAAGAAATAAGGAACGTATATAAAAATGCATGAGAAAAATGGGGAAGGATTTCAAAATATTTGACTTATCTGTTCTTTGATATACACAGATTCTAGATGGACTATGCACTGCCCATAATCAGTCCTGTTATTATTGCAGAAAATTACACACACTCTATGGGTGTACAAATGTAATATTGAGGAATGCACTACCATAATCAATCTGGTTACTACTGGTTACTTCAGAGTACAGAGCAGAGCACACATTTATATTTTTAAAATTAAAATGTATTTAAAAAATCTGTGTTACATACACAGCATAACATTTGTCATCAATGACATCATTAGCTTTAATAATGGAAGAGAGGAGAGGGGAGGGGAGTGGAGAAAGGAGAGAAGAGGAGAGAATTCTTTGTGCTTCCCTCATTATGTATGCATAGAATGCACACTCAGAAAAATTACAGCCAACAGTCTCATTTCGACTGAAAAGTATGTGGTTTAACTCAGTCTCACTAATAACTATTTAAAAACATTCTCACTCTCCACTTCCATTCAGCTTTCCCATCTTCTGTCTTTCATCATTACTCTAGAAGCCACACTTGTATTTAAAATTTGGGAGTGGTTTCTCCAGAGCAAATACTATTTCTATTTAATTATTTATATAAAGTTTTATTTAATTTCATGCCTGTGCAATGATTGCATAACGTTCAGAATATTATTGTGTCTGATAAAATCTAGTGTAATAAGAACATACAGTAGTATAATTTTGATCATTTTCTTGATCCCAACATGAAAAAAAAACTGTAATCTCAAATCCTTAGATGTAGTTCTAAGAGTTTTTCCAGGTTTTGCCAGTGAATTATTATGTTTATCATGACAGAAAGCAAACATGGTGAAACACATGGTAAATAAATATTTTATGTGGATGGAATCAACTTAATTTAAATTGCATGTATTTTAAATTTAGCCTTTGCATTCATCTTATTTCATCGTGACCTCCTTCCATTTTTGGAAAATAATTATGCTATAGTTGATGATGGGAAGGGCAAGAACACTGAAAAATTGTGTTACCTGCTCACTATCAGAACAAATAGGAAGAGGTTGTAATTAGGCAACTACTAGAATAGAATAGAGCTGGAAGGGACCCTGGGCGTCTTCCAGTCCAGCCCCTGCCCAAGCAGGAGGACCTACACCATCTCAGACAAGTGACTGTCTAGCCTCTTCCCAAAAATCTCCAGTGATGGAGCACCCACGATTTCTGGAGGCAAGCTGTTCCACTGGTTAACTGCTCTCACTGTCAGGAAACCTTTCCTCAATTCCAGGTTGCCTCCCTCCCCCATCAGTCTCCAACCATTGCTTCTTGTTCTGCCCTCTGGTGCCTCAGTGAATAACATTTATTTATTTTTATTTATTTAACAGAATTTATATGCCGCCCTTCTCCCCATGGGACTCAGGGCGGCTCACAGCATATTAAAACATCATACAAAAAAAATTTCCCCTACTAAAACCAATTAAAACCCAAATATTGGTAGCTGTGGCTCTTTAAAATCGTTAAAAATTGTCCCTATTTAAAACTCACCCTAGGTCAGGCCCGCTTGTTGAAAAAGCCATGTCTTGAGGGCACGGCGGAAGGTTAAGAGATCCGGAATCGTCCGGATCTCGGGGGGTAGTTCGTTCCAGAGGGTGGGGGCACCCACAGAGA
>NW_015386429.1:511899-519713 GCF_001527695.2 Protobothrops mucrosquamatus
CAATGCTGCGGCGGCAGTTGTCTCCCATGCCGCCGCCTGATTTTCCGCCGAGTCGTGGACCAGATCCTCCGGATATGGCCCAAGCTCCATCAGGAACCTCTCAGGGTCCATCAGTCGCCTGGGACGGAACCATCTAGGCGGTTCCGTCTCCCTGCGGCGAGGGGGGGCGGTCCGGAAGCCCAGCTTTAGGAGAGAATGACCTCCTCTTCTTCGTGGCAGCCCCTCAAATATTGGAACACTGCCATCATGTTTTCCCTATTTCTTCCCTTCTTCAGACTAGCCAAACCCAAGTCCTGCAGCCATTCCTCGTATGTTCCAGTCTCCAGGCCTTTAATCATCTTAGTTGCTCTTCTCTGAATTTTTTCCAAACTGTCAACATATTTTTTGTGATCTGGTGACCAAACTGGCTGCAGTACTCCAGGTATGGTCTTTTTAGGATTTTATAAAGTGGTAATAATACTTCGCGTGATCTTGATTCTATGCATCTATTTATACAACCTAGGATTGTATTAGCTTTTTTGACTGTTGCTGCACACTGTTGGCTCATAGTCAAGTGATCGTCCACTAGGATTCCAAGGTCCTTCTCACAGTTGCTATTTTTAAGCCAGGTCTCACCCAATCTGTAATTGTACCTTTGATTTTTCCTGCCTAAACGTAAAACTTTGCTTTTCTCCACACTGAAACTCATTTTGTTGGATAGGGTCCATTGTTCTAATTTGTCTAGATCTTTTTGAATCCTGAGTTTGTCTTCTGGGGTGTTGGCTACTCCTGCCAGTTTGGTGTCATCTGCAAATTTGATGAGTTCCTCTTCAATTCCCTCATCTAAGTCATTGATGAAGATATTGAAGAGTACTGGGCCTAAGACGGAGTGGTACCGAGTGGTGGGATTCAGCTGGTTTGTATCAGTTTAGTAGAACGTTCAGAAAACCAGCTGGCTTTCAGAAAGCCAATCTAGGCCTCAGAGGCCTCCCAGACCTAGAACAGCTCATTGGAAGTGCATGGATGCCACTTCCGGAAGTCCGTTCTAGGCCTTGGCGGCCCAGGCTTGCATTGAATAAGAGAACCGGTTGTTCAGGTATTTGAATTCCACCACTGGTGGTACCCCACTGCTTACTTCTCTCCATGTGAATGTAGTGCCATTGAGGACTACTCTTGTTGAGTACAGTTTGCCAGCCAGCTACAGATCCATCTGGTGGTGATGTTGTCTATTTCACCTTTTTCTAGCTTAACAAGGAGTACGGTAGGTTGTTGTCTACTTTATCAAATGCCTTACTAAAATCTAAGTATACTACGTCCACACACTAGAATGAAATAAGATTGGTTTGGCATGATCTGTTTTTAACAAACCCGTGTTGGCTACTAGTTATAACTTTGTTTGCTTCTAGTTGTTTGCAGATCTGTTTTATGATTATCTTTTCTAGGATCTTCCCAGGTATTGATGTTAAACTGATTAGTCTGTAGTTTCTTGGGTCCATTTTTTCCCCTTTCTGGAAGATGGGAATCACATCAGCCCTTTTTCAATTCTCAGGTACTTCCCTGGTGCTCCAGGATTTATGAAAGATGTGGTGCAATAGTTCTGAGATAACATCTGCTAGCTTCTTCAGAATTATGGGATGTAATCTGTCAGGTCCCGGTGATTTATATTCATTAAGGTTGGATATGTGTTCTCTTACCATTTTCTTGCTTATTTTAATTTTTGTTTCTAGTCTGTCTTTTGCAGCAGTTTTTTTTTTGTATGTTGGGCTATAATTTCTTTTTGTGTGAAGACTGATGCAAAGTATGAATTAAGCAGCTCTGCTTCCTCCCTGTTGCCTGTTATTTTCTTGCCATCATCTCTCTTTAGTGGACCTACAGTTTCCTTAACTTTTTTCTTGTTGTTAATATGTTGGAAGAATCTTTTTTTTATTATCCTTGATTTCTGTTGCAAATCTTTGTTCATTCTGAACCTTTGCTTTCCTGACTTCATCTTTGCATGTTCTGCCTGTTTGCTGATAATCAGTCTTAGTTATGTGCCCCTCTTTCCATTTTTTGTATTTGTCCTTTTTGTCTTTCAGTTTACTAAAGGGACCAGTGATCATCTGAACTTAAAGCAATGATGTTTTCCCCAAACAAATGATTTATTTACTGTTAATAATGGCCCTACTGCCTCTCACAAAACTAAGAAATAGCAAAAGTGCTTGCAACACTTTTGTCAAAATGGGATGTCAAAATCCTTTTTTCAGAACATAACTGATCTTCTAAAGGAGTTTTATTAATAATTGATAGCAAACTGGCAACAGGTTATTAGTACATGCTTCAGCAACCTTCTAAAATGTTTAAATTAGGTCAAAGTGTCCTATAAAGAAACTCCAGGAAAAAGCAAGCACTGAATCTTTCTTTAAACCTAATCACTGAGATTCACACAAGACAAGTGGCGCACGTATCTATGATATAACAAAGTTATATATATATTTTAAAAATAATTTTCTTAGGTGTGTTATATTGAGGATTTGGAACAAGTGTAATTAAGCATGACTGTCTCTCTCCAAATTCTTTTATGGTTGTCACCCAAGGATGTTTTTAAGAAGAGAAAAGATAGTTACACAAACTTGGTCGACCTATGCTGATTTATCCTAACTTTCTTGAAGGCTAAATTAAAAAGAAGTGAAGAATGGGAAACAAAAGGTCATACTTATCAAGAGTTTACTTATGTTCAGTAGACAGGAAGATTTAAGTTTGACAAGAAGAACTATGATTTTGTAAATGAGAAAACTGACTGAACTGGATTTGTGTAATAATGATGAACATATCACTAAAATATATAAATGTATTAAAAATGAATACGGAAAGTGAATATGTTAAAGACTGGATGATGGAACAGACAACATTTTGAATACAATATAATGTTTGATCAATGGGAAAAGATTGAACTTTAATTTGAATTATAATTTGAATTTTTATAACCTCTGGTATCTAATAGATGACAAATTGTCAAAGATGTATAAGAAAGTGTCAAATATATATTAGAAATGCAATATGAAAGCAATTTTCATCTCTTTGCTGGATGTGTAAGAAAGTTAAGAAATATTGGGATCAGATATGTACTTTAATTCACAGAATTCTTATAATAAATGTACAATTGAAACCAAATATTTCCTTTTAGGCTTTATGGATAAACAGTTTGAAAGACAACATGGGACTTTATTTCTATATATAATGACAGCAGTGAGACTTCTGTGTGCACAGAGATGGAAATATTTATAAATTCCTACAATGGAAGAATAAATGGTAGAGTTATTAGAACTGGCTGAGGTATTAATACTGACTACTTAAAGAAAGAGTAATTAAAGAAGTCTTTTTCTAGCTTTCTACTGGAAAACCCTTTTGGACTTTTTGCTTAAAACTGTAAGCAAAACTGGGATTTCACTGTTTATGATTATAGAAATATTGTGTATTATTGTCAATTTTAGAATAAGAAGTTAATGTATTTTATATTGTATTTGTTCCAAAAGAAAGTGGGAAGTTTTTTTTTTACTTTTTCCTAATTTTGCTCTTTTTCTGATCCTTTTTAAATTCTTTTTTGTTTCCTAGTATTTTATATTTTGTTGAAACTTAATAAAGATTTGATGGGGGAAAAAGAAGCACAGAAGAAAAGTAACTACTCATATTGACATTAACTAGAATGAGAAGAATCTTAACTGAATTTAATATTTACTATAGGAAAGAATATTTACAGATAATATTCCAAAACCAAAGAAATAATTTTTGCAGTGACATAAATGGGCCCTAGATGATAAGGATATAGAACAAGTAAGGTTATTTAAGTATTTGGGTATCCTGTTTAGTGAAATGTTACCATGGAAAACACATATAGCATCAATAAGAACAACAATCATGAGATCAATGATGGCCATTTCCTCCATCTTTTACTCAAAAAGGAGGACAGTTAGTACTGCAGCATTGAAGCTCTTCCAGGGGAAAACAATATCACAGTTGGTATATGGGGTGCCAATTTGAGAGTTTCAGTAAACTAGAAGAATTAAAAGTAGTTCCAAGAAATTTGCAAGATCAATCTTAGCTCTACCTTCATACATATCAGCAGCAATATTGAAATTATAAGTGGGCATGCCATCATTAAATATAAGGGTAAAGAAAACAATAGTTTTATGTTATAGAAAAGTAGCCTTTAAGCCTGATATTACTTGGCAAAACAATGCTTTAACAAACAACCTAATGAGAACAAATGGCTGGATCTGTATCTAAAACTATTCTCACAACTCTTTATAGATCATGAACTACTGTGTGACATAAATTATCATACATTATTTTTTAAAAGATTTTAGACAAGCTTGAGAGCAGATATGTAAGTTTAAATTAGTTAAGTAGTATGATTTTTTTAAAGAAGCAAAAGAAATGTCACATTATTTAGAATTGTTCACACCCCGTTGCTTGAGACAAGCCTTTACAAAACTTTACTTCCAAACAATGCCAACAGCTTATCGGATGAAAGACACAAAGGAATACCATCTGCTTTCCATTTATGCATCTGTAATAACGTACAGGTAGATGATTTGATCCATCACTTATCAGGAAGCCAGAACTAGATTTATTACATCCCTGCTGATCCAACTAAATCAATCTAATTCAGAAGAATAAAAAACTATTTTTTGCAGTAGGATGAAGATAAACATGTAACAAAACAAGTTGCATTATTTGAAATGGCTGCAAGGAAGATACGAAAACACTCCCTGACAAATATTGTTAATAATAGAGGAAATATATTGAACTGATGTGATTGCTGTAATTTTATATGTATTTTGCTAAAGGTTCTGGTTACAAATAAATACTTAGTAGTAGTGTAGTAGTAGTGTTAGCCTTTATAGAAATTTTAGCTGATCTGCAAAAGAATTCAGGGAGTATCAGAGTTCACCAAAAAATTGACATTTCTTTATTTAAAGAAAACAATATGCCATTTTACTAAGTTTTTATGACATCCTTAGGAAGCACTGAAAAATATTTGTGACCGCAACCATTATTCGGCAACACTGGTTAGTTTTGTATGAATTAAACAGTTATGGAAAATTACTCATTACTACTGAAATATTTTGTTTTGCAATCTTGAGCTCCCATTCATGTGTCTGCAAAAAGTAACATACTTTTTCTAGAGTCCCTATAACTAGGATGTATATATGCAAACTTGATCATATGCAGCATGTATTATCTATACACTGCAATCTGATGATTTTGAGATAAACTCTCTGGTTTTGCTGGCTCAGGTAAATAAGACCAAGCATATAAAAATATGGAAGAATGCCATAAATGGTTGCCACGTCATGTATTGCCTATGGGCTACACATTGCGTAAGCCTATTTCAAGTAACAGCTTTCTCAACTTATCTTGGGCAAACAGCCAACAGCATTTTTACCATAGGTAATCAACAATTTCATTAACTAAAAGCATAATGCAATCGTATAAAAAGAAAATTTATGCTGTGGTTGAGACAAAAATGTCTGACTATGGAAATTCAGTTCTCTTTCCAAATTTCCTGATGTCTTACTGTAAAAATTCAAAGCAAATCTTGGACAGTCTGTACTTTCAAACAAAAAAGGACTATTTTTATTCATAATGTCATATATTAATACCTCACATAAAAGCATATTGGTATGAAAAACAATGTATCCCGCAAATTATCCTTCCAATCCAAAAGTATTAGTGATCTACTTTATTATATTGGTTGCACAATTAGTAATGGATTGGAAATCGGGGACTAACAAACAAACTGAGAAGTTCTTCCTATTTCAAATAATTACAATGATGACAAAATTATACATTATAGGAGTCAGCTATTTAGATACACAATAGGAAGCTGTAATAAAGATGGTCCCCAACAAAGAAATTTGAACAGAAAAACTCTTAGAAACTCACCCTAAATCCAATACCCATGTATGGAGATTACTAAGCTTCTTTGAGACCAGTTCTGCAATTCTCCTCCAACAAATGTGTACAAGAGGCACAGAGGTATATATGTGCATACTGTGCACTGCAAAAAGGCCACACTATCAAAAAGGCAGGAACAAATTTATGTTATTTTTTTCTTTTTTTCTTTTTCTTTTTCCTTTTTCACTTTACAAAAAACAAAATACACATTTTTTTTCCTTAACAGTACTGTGTCCTATATCTCTTACATATATTTACAATTATTTACATTACTTCTCATACTTTTTTATTCCTCAGTTCTAACCAATTCTAACATTTGTCCCATATCTCATAAAATTGTGTTGCTTCCTTGTCTTCTATTTCTAAAGTAAGTTTATACATCTCAGCGCATTCTAATATCTTATGTTATTTTTTTAAAGGAGTTTTAAAAATAGGTTACAATTTGCAGGTACTATTAGAAATAAAACATTATATTGGAAGGGGGTATACAATAGGATTACCTTCTCTTTACTGATCAATTTATACTTGGTTCACATTAGCATGTAGTTAGGCAAAACTGCATTTAATCCACACAAGTAAGGATTTCACTTAGTCCTTAACTTCTCGATGAGTCTGAGTCTTCCATACCGAAATTAATAAGATTAATTTATGTTTTTGGAGTTCTTTGGATGTAGCATTAATTTCTGTATATACAATGAGCTGATATTTCTGGGCACTATTAAGTTGTCAAAATCAAATACAATTTTTTTTGGCACTTTCAATAATGCTGACAAATAACTTCAGATATTTAGTCTGAAAATACCTAAATGTATAGTATATTTCAGATGATTAAACTTCAGATGTATATTTGCATATATGGGCTTCACCTAAATGAATATTGGAGAAAAATAATATTTTTCAATTAAAAGTTTTGGTACTGATATTATCTGAACTATTTCATTCTACATATACTGTATATGCCTTTTTAATTTTAATTTAGATGAATTTAAAAATTCTCCTAGTTTTTCAGCTATAAAAATACAATTGAAAATTTAGAACAGTGATATTAAATTTCCAGATTTAAATTTAAGCCACAATGCTCATATTCTTTTTTAAATCAAGAAATGACAGAGTTAGCCTATTGGTAATTTGTTCTCCTGGACAGTCTTAGATTCAGCATATTTAACATCTCCACAAGTTGGAAAGTGGAAAATATGATTTTCCTATCTTAGTTACTAAGGAGGCATATGGAATAGTGCCCTAATTTCAGTTTTATCTTGATGATAATGATTAACTAACATTATAGAGTATTAAATCTCTTACACTTGCATATTGAAGAAAGCAAAAAGTACAGATTTCAAAAAGGTATTTTGTTCTAGAATTAGAAGCAAAATATAGAATTCTGGAAACTGAGGGAATTTGCAGCCTTCATTTATTAATGAATTGATTGAGGTAGAGTCTCTGAATATTTTGAATCTTTTCTTCCTGGGTTTTTTTTTGCAGTTGGCATGGAGCTGTCATTCACGAAATATGCTACTAATAACCCTGCTCCTATCTGGTAGTATTTGCATATCTAAGTATATCCATATCTAAGTTTTGGCATGGTGAATGATGTAGCAGATATAGCGGAGTCCAGATTTTTCACCTCATATAAACAGATTAAAAATTGTTTACTGTTTTCCCACATCCATTTATACTTCAACTTCTCCTAATATAGGAAAAAAATGATACAAAGTTGTGAAGATGACCCAAAGCACCAGGATAGTCCTTTATGAGCATATTTGCAAAGACACAGACATTCAGATAAATATGTCCTACAGATGGCAGTTGACCTAGAGACAACCTTATAGTCACAACAAAGTGAGAATTAAGATATATATAAACAGTGCTTTTTTGTAAAAAAAAAAAAAAAAAAAAAA
>NW_015386429.1:520579-530295 GCF_001527695.2 Protobothrops mucrosquamatus
CGGGACTGGCCTAGGGGAAAACTTTTAGAGGGGTTTTAATTATAATTTTAATTAGACCAATTATGAATATTTCCCTTTTAATTAACTTTTAAATTTGTAGTTGATATTTTTGTATTTTTGTATTTTTATCCGGTTGTTAGCCGCCCTGAGTCCGCAAGGAGAAGGGCGGGATATAAATTTAAAAAATAAATAAAATAAAATAAAATAAAAATTTAATAGATAATATTAAAACTTTAAATTAAGTAATAGATACAATAGATAAATTATAGTTTAAATAAACTAAACGTATTTCATTGATTATACTCTTTAGGAATGGTTATTACTCCTGATTCCTAAAAGAATCTCTTAATTCAGATATCCAGTGCTGCCAAGATAGTTTATTAACCCTCTTGATACTTTACCAGCTACAATCTGTCTATAATCTTTCAAATGTGGGCATTCATGCTTGAAAATAATAAGGCAATTATGTTTGCAATGTGCAGTATATATCTAAAATAAATCAATTAAAAGAATTAGATAATGGATAGATTTTGTTGCTGTTGTTTAAGGCAGGGCTTTTCAACCTTTTCACCCATTGTATCACTTTTAGGATATGGCAATATCCGAGTACCACCAGTCGCCTAGCAAGGTGTCAAAAACTTGATGACCAAAAAAAAAAAGGAAAAAAGTGATAAAGTACAGGTAGTCCTCGACTTACAACAGTTCACTTAGTGACTGTTTGAAGTTACAATGGCACTGAAAATAGTGCCCCCCAAGCCACAGCCGAGCAAGACACCTGCCTGCCCGCCCGGCGGTGCTCTTCCTCCTGTCCAAGGTTTTCATTGTTGTGGGCATTTCTGTTGAGGATTGGCAGCGGGGGTGGGGTGGGATGGTGTTTGGTTTTTATTCCCCCCATCTGCTAGGTGGTTGCAGCAGGTTTTGGTCACTTCACATGACCCTGGGACACTGTGACTGTCATAAAAATGAATCAGTTGCCAAGCATCTGAATGTAAATCACAAGACCCTGGAGATGCTGCAACATTCCAGCTGATCGGCGCTTCTTCTGGGCTCAGCAGAAGCGCCAGGATCAGCGCTGAGCTCCAGCTGGAGACTGGCACTGATCCTGACGCTTCCACTGGGCCCTGACAGTCCCGAAAAAGCGCTGATCCTGGCGCTTCCACTGAGCCCTGACAGCCCTGCAGCTCCAGCCATCTCTCGCTCAGGCTTGTGCGGTGCTGCCACCGGTTCAGCTCATTCCCCTCCCTGCTACCACTTTTCTAGGATGGTTGCGTACCACCTACCAGGTGCCAATATACCACAGGTGGTAACCGTACCACTGGTTGAAAAGCCCTGGTTTAAGGGATAGAAATATACGGTAAGTACCATATGTTAAAAAGAACACAATTGAAATCTTCAATTATGTATCTTTTCAAATCTAGATTTAGGTTTAGAATCCTCTTAAGTACTACAGGATTTAAGTGTTTGTTCCAATACAAAAAGCCTACAATAAGTATTTATACATGATTGTTAGATAATGCTAAAATTATTCAAAATTTATGAAGAGAAAAGGAATATGAAATTAGAATGCCCAGCTAATGAATATTAATTGAATTTTATTTGTGGAACATAAATGTATAAAATTCATGGGTTCAACTTTCTTTTGGAGAAAAAAAGAGTTCTTAAAAGGCAACTGTAGACAACATAGAAAATTGCCTTGAAGGATAGGAAGAACTCTCACTACCAAAGCAATGATCAGATAAGTAGGGCTTGGGCCTGTCCAAGAAAATATCTCAGACAAGTCTCTCCCTGCTTTACAAGAAGATAAAATGAAGGAGTGGGAAGCACATTCAGACCTGCAATATTCTATTAGTATAGTTCTTAAAATACAAATAATCCTGACTTATAAGGCACTAGTTTCCTAGTTTGGTCTATCTTATTGGGTTAACATCAACCTTAGCTTTTCATAATGTGGTCACATGTTATAGTGGCTTTATTTTGCATAAAAAGTCATTTGCATATTTGCTTCTGAAAGGCTAATTGCTTTCTGTAAAGGTTCATATTTTTTTGAAAGTTAGCAATAGTTTAGAAATTAACAGAACAAAAACTGTGACTCTTAGGATTCAACTCTTATGATTCAGCTGCTGTAATTCTTTAGATCTGAAAAAGCTTGGTATGAACAATGATTGATAGATACTTAGTCTCCATCAATGATATGGTGGCCTGAAGAATTTACGTCCCTTCTAGTGTTTTATTACCATAGATTATGATTGGACATTTGTACTGCATATAAAATTTTATATATTGTGGTTAAATGATTAATTTCTGCAAGGAGGATGAAGGACCATTAAGATGGGTTGCCCTAGACATCTGAGAGATCCAGCAAGCTTCCTGATAGCACTGGGTATTTTCTCAATAATCTGGAGGTGATTTGAAAGCTTGCTGATCTCTAGAATATGGAAGCATTCAGGGCACTGAACAGAATCACCCACAAAGCTTTTTCCACTCCCTAATCCCATGCAACTCCCTGGTTTAATGAGGGTTCCAGAAAATGAAGAAGGCAAAACACATCTAGAATGACACTGACATAAAAGAAGCAAATAGGACATAAGTAAGAACCAGGTAGCAAAGAAAAATTGCTTTATACCTTACTGTGTCAGTAAAGTATCAGCCAATTCCACTGCTCAATGTCCCACATCCTTTTGGAGAATAATATCTCAGAAGAGCCAGTGAAAGTAAGTTGTGATTGCTTAGCTGACTGCATTGGAAGCAAAATAGACAAAAGTATTGAGAATTCAAATTTTTCGGCTAATATATGATATCTCATCTCTAGGATTCTACCGAAATTGACAGTGTCCTCTGCAATCTGAGCTCCACCACTTGTAAATCAGATGTCTGACATATTTGACTAATCAAAGCAGTCAAGAAGAGAACAAGGAGCTGGATCCAGAATATAATCAATGTCTCCTTGAGAGAAGGGAAATATCAGAAGCCCTTAAAGAGGCACTGATTTGCCCAAGATGCTCAATACAAAACTAGACAACTGCCATCCTTTCTCCAACCCTTCTTTTTAAAGGTTCTCTCTTTTAAGAGAAAGGAGTTTGGAGAAGCTTTGGAGGAAAATTCTTGGCAATCTGGGGTCAGGATTCGATATGGAACATATTAATCATGCTTTTAGATGACATGTGATTAGGCTGGATGATAGATTTATTAGCAGCATTCTATATTGCCAAGCACAGTTCCTTCTGGACTATCTCTGAATTTTGGAGCTGGTAGGATACTGCCACCATCTTTCTATTCCTTCCTGAGCATATGGATTCAGATAGTAATTGCTGGGTGAGAGAGTGTGAATATATTGGTCTTTCTCCCATCCTGTTTAATATCTATATGAACTCCTGAGAATAATTCACACAACAAAATTGAGGAGCGTCTACGTAACACACAATTTGGTTTCAGAAACAATCTTGGTACATGAGGTGCGCTATTCAGCATTTAAGTTGTTATACAGCGTTGTAGAGATGTCAATCCCAATGTTTACATGTGCTTCATTGATTTTGAAAAAGTATTTGATAAAATAATACACAGCAAACTATTGGAAATCCTGAAACAAGGGGGACTAGATGACAAAGACATCCAAATCATAAAGAATCTATACTTGCATCAGCAAATGTGAGACTAGGCCAAAAATACTCAGCTGATGCAAAAATATGAAGAGGGGTCAGACAACTGTCTCCACTGTTGTTCAATATGTACTCTGAGTCAATCTTCAATGAGGCACTGGAGAACATCGATGCTGGCATCAAAGTAAACGGTGTTTGGATCAACAATTTAAGATATGCTGACGATACAATTCTGCTTGCCAGTAAGCATGAAGATCTTCAGCTCCTCATCAACAGAATCACAGAAATATCTGAAAAATATGGCTTGAAACTTAAAACCTCAAAAACCAAGATCATAGTCATCAGCAAACAACGTGTTAATTTACTACCAATAAATTCGGAAGGAATACCATTAGAAAAAGTTGAAAGGATCATACACCTCGGTTCTAATTTACATGAAAGCTGGGATATGACCATTGAAGTAAAGAAAAGGATAGAGAAAACTCAAACAGCATTCTTCAAAATGAAAAAGGTCTTCTACAGTCACGACATAAGCCTAAGATTGAAAATCAGGCTTGTCAGATGTTATATTTTTTCTATCCTGCTCTATGGTGTAGAGCAGACATGTTAAACTCACGACATCACGTGATGTCGCACAACATATTGGGATGGTTTTACCATTGCCGGCAATGGAGTGGGCGCAGCTTCCAGATGACCCGTCCGGCCCGCAAGCCAGCAGTTTGACACCCCTGATGTAGAGAGTTGGTCTCTGACAGAAGGCCACCTGAAGAGACTAGAAGCATTTGAAATCTGGATTTATAGGCAGCTGTAACATATAAGCTGGGTTGACAAGATCAGAAATGAGGAGGTGATAAGCTGCCTGGGAAAGCCAAGGAAAATCATCAAAACAATTAAAAAACAAAAGTTAGAATATTTTGGACATGTGATGCGACACCTAGAAAAATATGGCATACTCCATTTAATCCTCCAGGGAAAGATTGAAGGCAAACAAGGTCCAGGCAGAAGAAGAACATCTTGGCTTCAAAATCTAAGGGACTGGTTTGGACAAAAGTCAGCAGCACTTTTTTGTGTGGCTGCTGATAAAAATAGGATCGCCAACATGATCATCAACGTCCGATAGGGAATATGGCACAAGAAAAAGAAGAGATGAATTCTATATAATATCTATATGAAGAGGTTTCTTGTCAGTTGGGGTGAATGTCATCAATATACAGACACTGAATTATACACCTATAGTCTAGACTTCTGAGAGATGTAATGGAAATCATGAGCCATTGTCTGGAGACTATCAGAATATGAATAGGCCAAAATAAGATCAGACTCATTCCATTAAAATGAAGTAATTGTTGATTTATAGGACATATGATCTGGGTTTACATTGTTTTTGATGGTCTTATTTTTTCCCAGAGAAAAATTCACAATAAAGAAGTCCTCTTGGGCTCAAACTCCTACTTGAAGAATAGACTGAGCTTTTGCACAACTCTTGTGTACCAGTTGCCATTTTACCTGGAACAGGATGAGGTTAAAATGATTGCTCATATCTACCTCTCAATTGTTTCTGGACGATCCAGAAACTTCTAATGGATCAGCACACAACATCATGCATGAATAGTCAGTTACAATACTGCCTTGTTGCACTTCTTCTGTGGGAGCTATTACGAACAGGTCACTAAGCACAAGTCAAGATGCTCCTCAAAGTCTTGTATGATTTAGGTGGATCTTAGGAACCACCATTTCCTGATAGCCTCAGCCCATCCTACTCAAACAACCAGAAAACATTTGTTAATAGCTCCCACTTAACAGCAGTTGTGGCAAGAAGACTTGGTATTCCCTATAGGAAGTCCCATTTATTGAATCTTGCCTCAGAATGACTCCCTCCTGCAAGCCTTCCAGAAGATGATGAAACATGGTTTTTCCAGAAGGCCTTCAGATGTTTACCGGTGCATTATAACTTTTAAATTCAACTTTCTACTTTTAACATAAATTAAATAAAAAAAATATTTGGATTACTATTTTAATTAATATTGATGTGTACACATTTATGTATAATTTTTATGTGCTGCCTGAAGTTCTAGTTTCAGGCAATATCAAATTATTTCTAATTTAATTTTTCATTTTTTTCCTGTTTTTGAGTAAACTGATATAACTATTAATAACTTGATGGTAAAGCAGAACACAAATACATGTTTATTAGCAAATATATGGAAGCTGAAATTTAGAATAATATATTAAGACAAAATAAATACTATTTTAAATTATGACATCTGATTAAATTAATTGCCTATAAAACAAGGCATCTATTTGTAAAACTCATCTTCCATGTCCAAATATATATTTTTTACTATCTCTAACAGAGTACTTCATCACTGAAGCACATAACAGAAGTACACAGAAGGAGAGACACACAATAATGGATTACAGAAACTTGGCTCTGCATGCAAAAATCTATATATGTTTACTCTACAGTAAATACAAGTCCTAAATAAGTAAGCATGGTTAGTGCTATTCCCTTCCTTTCTCCTTCACATGCCTATTATTTACAAAAGAGAGTTTCTGTTTATACAGAGATTCACTGGTCAACTGCAGATCCTGATTTTTGAGACTCCTAATTCATATTCGCAATCATCATGCAGAGAGAAAGCTCTCATACTCACAACCATATTAAACTCCTGCCTTGTTTCAGCTACTTGCTTTCATTATTTGGCCTTGTTTTCAACAATTTTTCTTCCATTAGCATATTATCCCTTCCCTACTTCATTCCTATTCATGTCACACGTAATTATTTATGTTGAGTTTTAACACTCTTCTATTTTATAGCAGGATATTTCACGTCTGTGCTTACTTAATCAATAACATTTACATTGAGGGTTTTTTTTGTTATTTTCTATCAGGTCAATGTCAATGCTTAGCAACCTCATATTCTCCAGTATGATCTGTCCTCAACCTGATTTTCATGAAGTCTAAGATCTGTGGGTTGACTAATTTCATTTTAAAATCCTGTAAATCTGGGACAAAAATATTTTAAACTATTATACTATTTATTATTAATGTTTCTATCCTATCTTTCAAACAGAATTATCAGAGATGCTAATTTAATACAGTATTGTCTGCAACATTACACAAAAGCATCTAGGTTAAATCCCATTGAAATCAACAGAATTAATTTTACTGTATGTAGTTTATTGAGTCTCTGTAGCAAGATAACTATTGAAAGAGAAAATGTCAAGCTACGAATCCTACGGTGTTTAGGACTGCTACATGCTTCTAACTTGCCAACAGTGCGGGAGGGACGGGAGAATTTTGAATCCACAGGTGTCCTTATCAATGTGAGAGCCAGAGCTGTTGAAGAGTTGTTTCGGCAAACTAAAGTTTCTCTCATAATAATTACTGAACAATGTATTGGACAATGTGACTTGATCCTGTCAGAGAGGGGAGGGAAAGTTCCATCCTTTTAATTAACTACCTCCCGCCATTTCCTCAGAGCTAGCTTTCCTTTAACCCTGCTGGTTTGTATTTACTCAATAAAGTATACATTAGAGAACGCAATGGCTCTGATGTTTTGCTTTGGGTGGGCTTTTCAGCCGGATTTGACAGACAATACATTAGTAATATCTGGTATAAAACACAAAAAAGATATAAGAAAGAACTGCTTGTTAATATCTGCTTGGAATCCCTGGCTTGTTATTAGGCAATATGAGGAGATCTACAGGAAAGTATAATTCAGTTGAATACAAATTGATTTTATTTTCAGATGACATTATAAACCTCATGGTATTACTTCAATATTTATGAAAATAAAAGACGCTTTTAGTAAAATAACAAGATATTTTATGCAAAATTCATCCAAGCCATGACTGCACTTGCTTTTCAAGCAAGAGCCGGGATTCCATGAGGACCCCAAATTATACACCAAAAGTGTTTGGGTAGGGCAAACCCTTCACGGACTATTGATGATAAACTCCCAAATACAGAAGGAGACACATACAGATAGTTACTTCATCTTATAAGGGTGTAATAAAATATTTTCAGAAACTACATTCTTTATTTACAAAATTTCTATGGGGTTCTTCAATTCTGAGAATGTCTTTATAGAAAATGCATCTATTGTTAATGAGGGAAAAATCACTTTTCAAATCTAGAACTATATCAGCATCTTTACCTATTGTAAAATATTGAATATTGGAAACCAACAATTGTATATTTTCTGATTTGGGCACCTTTGGAATATACATTCTGCATTCATATAAATTTTGGTTGGATGGATAGTATTAGGAACAAAATACTCTAAAACTGGGACTCTGGAAATAATTTTGTCAGAAAGTTATGGAATATAATGCTTAATAAAATAATATTTAATCCTTTTTCTCATGCTGATTTTATGATGAAATCCAATTTAAAAAATTGGTAAAACATAGTGATATGGAAAAATTGAATGGAAGTAATGCTATTGACTGTGGGCCAACTGATAAACGATGAACATGCTTTTTAACATATATCATGTTAAAAGATAAATATCATCTTTTACAGGGGTGTCAAACTGCCGGCCCATGGGCTGGACACGTCACCAGAAAACCGTGCCTACCCCATTGCTAGCAATGGAGAAAAAGCTCCGATATGTCGCACGACATCACGTGATGTCGTGAGTTTGACATGTCTGATCTATTAGATGCAACCCCATGGCAATATTTACAGCTACAACTTTTTTAACTACTTTTGTTTTCAACCTCAGAAACACCTGAGATTGTAGAACAACTTGTTAAGTCCCTGAACACTAAAAAAAAATCTGTTAATTTTTATTGATCTTTAAGATTTATAAATCAATATAATATATGGATGCTAAGAAATGAGTTGGTTAAAACATTAGAGATTTATGTATTGCCTAGATAATTCTAAGAGCATCTGTGGATTTTAAACTATGATTTATAAGCCAAAAGTAATATTTAGAATGTATTGTATTACGTTACATCTGAATAGAAAAGAGCATCTGTGGACTTTAAACTATGATTTATAAGCCAAAAATAATATTTAGAATGTATTGTATTACGTTACATCTGAATAGAATAGATTTGTCTATAACAGCATTTGTTGGAGATGTAATCAGAATAATACTTCTTTAAAACACATGTTTTACAATGTCTTATTAAATTTTGAGAGAAAATAATGAATTAGAGTATATGATTGTATAATAAAATTTAAAATTTTTAGAGGATAACATTTTCTTGCATTACATATTATATATGGAATTTGAGAACTGGAAAACGTAAATGGATTTTCCATGCCCTTACTATGCCCAAAAGACTGGTATTGCAATGATAAATGTATGGCCCCATTCATTGAAGACTTGACTACGCTTGCTGCCTATGAGCAGTTTCTCTAGACATAGACTTTGTATAGAAAGTATAATGAAATATGTAATTTATTTTTACAAGTTATAGTAGATTTAGGATGAATGATAGTTATATAAATCTAACTAATAAAACAATATAACATTTTAGGTTTTTTTCTTTTTTCTGTTGTATTTTTTCACTTTTTAAAAACTCTTTTTATCCATTTTTTAAAGCATGTATCTGTACTATAAAGATTTTTGATTTTCATTCTTGTTATTTTAAAACAAAAATAAATCAAAAAGAATAACTATTACATTAAAAAGAATAACTGTGACGTTATAGTTGCAAAAATTATAATTATTGCAGAAGTTTTCATCTCTTATTTCTCACTGTTAGTATATAGGGACTATGGCTCCCTATTATTACACATTATTTTGTGTACCAACTTAGAATTTAACAAGCAACAGTTATATTATTATTATTATTATTATTATTATTATTATTATTATTATTATTATTATTATTATTATTATTATTATTATTATTATTTATTGAATTTATATACCGCCCTATCTCCCTTACGGGACTCAGGGTGGTGAACAGGCGATAATAAAAACCACAATAAATATACACAAATTTCTGTCTAAAATCAAATTAAATAACAGGCCTGCTCTAAAAATACCCCATACAAAACCCCCACTAAAACATAATCAAACTACGCCAGGCCGGCTGCACGGAATAGATGAGCCTTCAGGGCTCGGCGAAAAAGGCGCAGGTCCGCAACTGTACGTAG